>NW_016157094.1:805942-816879 GCF_001687245.7 Rhagoletis zephyria
TATAAGTGGCAAACTCAAAAGTTGTACGCAGTATATGTATTTGTTGCCTGCTGCAGACGCGGTGGTGGAAATGGTCCTCTAATTACGCTCATAATTTAAGGTAATAATTTGTTAATGTTTCCGTGCACGTTTCCCGCACGTGTATATGAATTTGTTTGACTGTAAATTTTTTAGACTACGTATGCGTTTTCGCCAGATATTGTCAGCGCCACTGACACAGCAACTTCATTTTTGTAGGTTTATGCGCAATTAAACAAAATTTAGTCGCTTGCCTTGTTGCTGGTTTCATAACATAAAGTTGGGCAAATTAAATTTACGGTAATTATAAAGTTGTTATTGTTTGGCAACCATCACCAAAAAAACGAAACAGATACGGTGATAATATGTAGATATATTTCGCTTTTTATAGGCAAAGCGAGAATGCCTGCCAACCTCCTAATGTAATAAACTCTGGAAACTTAGGAAATCATAAGTACTCTCTGGAAAAACTCAAGTTAGGCATTTTTATGTGTGTGAGAAGTAGCAGGGGATATGCCCTGCTTAATTTATTGACTCCCCTCATCAGCTTTGTAAGAACATTTGAGTGTTTAGCACTCGAAAGGCTTTGACGAAATAAGTTGATTTAGTTAATTTAAATAGAAGAGATGTTTAAAGAGAATTAGTTTGTTACACTCCAAGTAAAAAGAATGGCTTGATGCGGACATCAGCAGCAAAATATCCATAAGGCGACTTGATTGTAGCCCGATCACAAAACAAAACCCCAAATCGATCACGTCGGATGCGCTTCAAGCGAATCGCTGTTTCAACGCAGCTAATATAAGGACCGCAGTCGCAATCTAAAATCAAGCTATTTCGCAACTGATTCTCATTCGTATTTTTATTAGAAATAAAAAATAAGCCGAAAATTTGCAAAGAGCTTGAAGTGTTGATAGGTGGAAAATAAGGAAGCAGTTAAATAGCTTCCAGAACAGGCCAGTTCTTGCGGAGATGAGAATATCAGTCTGGTACAGACATCCATAATACACTTTACATATTTATAGAGGGAAGTCTTTTCAACGACTACATATACATAGCGACGAAGGTGATATATTTGACGAAGAAGAACCCAGATCAATGTATAGGATCAAAGCTCACTGCCCTCCTTTCTACCAAGGCGAGGGAGAACAGCAATAACGCAGCTTAAAAATGTAAGCTTCGCTGTTTAAACTCGGCGGCGAAGAGCTGATAGGGTGCATGTACTAGCGCAATTTGGTCTAAGTGATCCTGACCGAATATATTAAAGCTTACTCAGTCCAAAGTATCATTTGCTGGTAAATACTGACATTATTATTGGTGTTAATGCTGGTTCCTTAATGAGGAATGCCGTATGCTATTTTGTACGCTCTTCTCCAACATCAGATTTAAGAAATCTCACGAAAGGGGGTCGACCTGACTGGAACCTCGCGGGAGTACAAAATTTATACATCGCGGGATAAAGAAAACTTATTTTCGTGCTGTCGAAAGCGGCTTTGATATCGAAAAATATATGACGTATTTTACATATGGCGAAAACAGCGTCCATGGTAGATTTGCCAGGTCTAAGGCCACACTGATAAGGTCCAATCAGCTCATTGACGGTAGTATATTAAAATGTATAAATAAATTAAAAAATAAAAAGAGTGCTTTGATATGTAACAATAAGCCGCGATGCAGCTGGTAAGTATAACCCATAAAGTCATAATTCGCGCAACTAAGCCGCTGTTTAATCTCTGAATGATGCTAGTGATTCCCAAAGTGGTCCACGGGAGACTCAACAGGGGTCTACGTACGGCGCTTCACAAGTTGTAAGTGGGTGTCCACGAAAATTTATCTGGTTTTTATAGTAAATAATAAAAATGTTGGTTTGGCTTTACCAATCAATGTAGGCAGGTAATATTGAAAAAAAAATTAAGGCAGCAAGAAAAATCCAAATTTTTAGGTGATTTTTGGCAGGTGGTAATCCGGTAAAAAATGGTTGTATTGAGACTTAAAAACGAGTTTTAAAGCCTTGAAGTTCTAATTTTCGGCTAACATTTTATCGAAGCTACGGTTCTGATAGATAGAGCGAAAAAATAATTTTGGAAATTTTTTGCTTTTTTTCGGTCCACGGGCTTGAAGCCCATTTTTTCAGTTAGGGCGGTATATGGATCAGATATCCTCCTAATTTAGCTTTAATTTTCTTTTTTTAAAACCTCCCTTAAATTTTTTTTAAGTAGTGTATTTTAAGACAGAGTTCGCCAAAATTCTTCACTGAGGAATTCCTTCTCAGTACAACTTAAGAGCAATTAATTTTAATCTTTGATAATCTCATTAAAGCAGCAGCGCTTATTGAGAAATTATTTTATTTGTGCTCTAAATTTTATAAGCCGTTTTCTCGGTTTTTTTTATCATAGATTTTTCTAGATTTGCTATTTTCTCTATTGTCAGTTTCTGAATTAAAAGTTGGACGTATAAAGAATTAAGGCTTTGTTGTTTCAAGTTTTGTGTTTTAAAAATGTGAGTCATAAATATTTTTCGCATCACTTTAAAACTCGGAGTGATGAAAAATAAAGGTGATGCCGTTAATACGAATAAACTCTTTTGCAAATACTTTTCATGCAAGTTTGTGAGTGAGCAAAAAAAGAGAAGAGTTTATATTGAAGATAATGTAAATAACGTAAGCGCTTTGAGTTTTCGAAATTGGAGTGCACTTCAAAAAGATAACTCCTCAGAGCGGAAACGTATTTTGATAGCTTTACGGACTCTATTTTAAGAAGGTCAGCGACTGTTACTTGTAAAAGCTTGCACATTTATTCCTTATCTTGCCATTTTTTGGCGAGTTTTGGGAATATGGTAGAAATGCAGCAGTAGGAGGTCCACCGAAACCTGTAAAATTTTCAAAGTGGTGTACGAGAAAAAAGTTTGATCTAGTATCCAAGATTACTACAAGGGGGATTTGGTTCCAGGACATAGTGATATACCAGCTAATTGTGAGTCAGATAAAAATGCCATGACCTTTATTACCTCAATTACCTCCCCTGGAGCAGGTGTACTGCTTTCATCCAGTAAACGGTTTCTTAAAACCTAATTTGTCGAACTGGAAAATAGAAAATGGAGCAGAAATCAGCATTGGGGATAGCATGTCAAATCTGGCCCAAACATAGGATGGTTGTTGGTGTCAACGACTTCTGTCGAAACTGCCGAGAAGAATGCAAACTCGAAAGCGTCGAATTCTTTCTCTGCCACTGTCCAAGACCTTCGGAATTCCGCCAAAGTTGGCTTCCTTTTCTACAGTCTTGCAGAATAAATAAAAAAGTTAAATATTTTTGAACGCACTTCTACTTCACATAATAATTAAATGTATAAAAATCTATCTTTATATCGATAACTGATTAAATTTCCATATATCCCAAATTTTATATATTTAAAATACACAGCTTCTCAAAACTAACTTGGCGTTTACATAGTTTTTCAAAAAATTCAGAGTGTTTACATTTTTGTCACTTCTGTTATTTGTTGCATGAAAAGGATATACGAAAAGCCGTCCAATTACAATGTTGCCACAATAAACATGTTGGATGAATGTAACATAATGTTGCACACCAATTTTGTTTTTTCTCACAGCGGTTGCCATTGTTGCCGCAATCGTTGCTGCTGTTGCTGTAGTTGCTGTTTTTGCCTTATGTAAGAAACCACATTGCCCGGTTTATGAATGGCCCACAATACTCATTATGTTGCAACATGCCGCCACTTCCGTTTACGGCAACAATAACAACCAGAGTAACAAATTAATCGCGGTAGGAGCCACCAAGCGCTGTGTAGAAGAATAAAGCCAAGAGCCAAATAAAAAAAAAAAAACCTTAGACAAGGTACGACAAAGCAAGGCAGCTTACACCCAGTTGAAGTAAGTAAGTTTAGCGCATATAGAGTGGTAACGAGAGAGAGGGAAAATGGCGGGTTTTTCACGAAAGATATGTTTGCGCTACTGTATTCATGCTGGCCACCATAACTTCCAACTAAAATCCCTTGCCATTCATAATGGTAATTTAAGAATTTCGCGCACATTTCCGTGCTTCATTCTGCCGCGCCTCTTCTACACGGCTCTTCTCGTTCTCCTAGATAAAGCATATTTTTGGTAGTGTTGCCACCACCTATTGTTGTGTAAGTAGCTGAATATGAGTATATCGAAAAAAGGTTTCGAAATTAAGCTGGATTTTTGAAACTATATAAAAAATGCCCTTTAACTACATAAGCAGCTTACACCAATGTCAATACATATTTAATTTAAACAACTAATTTCAATTCGAAAATTGGGTGTTTCCGGAATGGGAATAGCTCTAAGTCCGAATAAGTCCAGAAGGAGAACTCAATATCAAATTGGTTCTGGACTAATATTCCAAGTGGATATTCTTCCCAGCATTTGGCGTTTTAAATTGCTTTTTGAGTTGACTCGTTTAACCTATGACATTTTCGTTTTACATAAAATGTGGCCTTCTCTTTATTCTCATCTTAGTACGAGCATTTTTGAGTAGAGAGCAAAGAGAAGTTTCCATGACACTAAGATGTTTCTTCAGGCACAAATGTGAGAATATTTCACGAATGTGGAGCATATTTAGAGCACCTAATATGTTAGGTTCAAATACATCGTGTGTGGAACCAAAATCGTATTTTTTATGAAAAAATTGTCTGAGCTCTTGTGAGAGATATTTGTTGTTGATGCTCCAACGGATAAAATGGGAGGCGACATGCCCAATTACGAATTTAAAGCTATGCTGAATCCTTACGCACAATTTTTCCTCCTATCCGGATTACATACACTGGTATTCATCTTATCATTTACACTCTAATTGTGGTAAGGTCTACTTGGAAAGGACTTCAGTGAACTTAAAAAAAATTAAGGTGTCATCAAGTTTCGAGTCATAGAGCCTGGACCTTAGCATCATAAGTTGCAAAAATGTCTTCGAGGCCAACGCCAACGCATTCTGATCGTCCGTAGCTGGAATGAACTTAATATGTCCGTGGATTAACGCAAGCCAGCAATGAATGCCACTTAACTTGACCTCGGGTAAAATTTTACGCATAGTAATTAGATCTAGAGTAGACAATATCGACAGTTGGTTTTATTATCGTTAACTACTTGTCTTCACTTCAGCACAGTCATTTTATGCTAACAAATGCTTCTAAGCAGAAAAACTAAACGTCACGTCGTAAGTTAGATTGCTGTCGGCGCCAGTCCCTTATGAGACTCACTTGGACTCACGCTGGTTTGTGTGCTGGGATTTCCAGCAATCGGCGTTCTCCCTAAAAGTACTTGGTACTTAGTAAAAGTATGGAAAGGTATTAATCTTTACTGATCTCAGATCATTGAAAGACGGACTGCCAAGAGTTTTTCTGAATGTCTAGCTAGTAGAGCCCTCATCCTCATCCAAAGAACTTCTAAAGTAGTCGCTCACGAGGGCACCAAATCTAGGTGCTTTCGATTCTATCAGATACTGTCCGGTAAGAATTGGAGTGATGCATCTGAAACGTTGCCCCATATATTAAGGAGCTCATTTGGGCGTTGAGCATTTACAGATGGAAATGACAATTCCTTTAAGTTTCTAATTAAAAATAATCCATTTTTGTAAATCAATATCATCCAAGTATATGTATAACTGATATCTATTTTAGATGATGCCCTGCCCTCAGGAGCACGCTTGTCAGCTTTGCAGTTTATTTCGATCCAGATATTTGTGCAAAAAGTGCCAGCTACCTATTCGTGAAGTCGGAGAACTTCAGAAACTACTTTCGAAGTCAGCGACAATCTACTCAAGGTTTCTATCCTCCTGGCCGCCAAACTATCAGCGAAAATGTAGATAGGAGTTTCAGAATTATGAATCGTATCACACTGCTCCAATCTTGCACCACTTAGGATGGCCATCAGTTCCGCCCGAAGAGAATGCAGTAATCAGTCATGCGAAAACTGAAAAATATGTAAGTAATAATCACCACATCATTTATCGACGGAAACCAGGAGTTACTCAAGAAATTTACAATATTTACTAGGAAGCACACGTATGTATTACTAATGTTCTTGTGTGGATACAATGAAGGAGAAGATATAGATGAGCATTAATAGGATACGAATGGAAAAATTGTTGCACTTTCATAAATACATGTCGCAAGTTTAATAATAGGCGAGTTTTATTCAACTATGACTGGCTAATAGCCAAATCTTGGTAAAATAAAACGAAATTAGCTTATTTTCTAAGCATGTTGGCCTAATTTTGAAAGTTGGTTGCTATATGATATAGCGCACACGGTTTACTTAGAGACTTAAAAATGCTTAGTTCGTGTGCACAGCTTATCTCTGCGGGCAATGAGGCTTAATGGGAAATAATTAATTATTTATCACGTTGATAATAAAATAAATAAATGCAAGCTTTTGTTTCTTTCTGATAAGCTGAAGCAGAAAACTTTTTTGGTACTGAATGGCAATACCTCTGGTTCAATATACAAGCCAAGATAACTTTTCATAAGCCAATGTAATTATGTTGGCTAAGTCCTCCATATAAAAGAAGGATATAGCTTAAATTTTTGATCAAATAAAACGCGCCTAATATAAATAATTATTTTAAAACTTAAATTTTTTGGGAGAACGTAAGTAAAGTTTGACCAATTCATACAGTTGATATAGAAAAATACATATGGAAAGACACATACCTTTCAAAAAAAATTTTAAATCACTACTCTACTATATACATATAGTAAACGTGCGATGTGTATGTATATCAAATTGATCGAAGTTCAATATAAAGGTATTAGGAATGATGACTACTTCAAGAGACGAATACTTGGTACAGTGTGATATAATATCTAAAAATGGAATATACTTACTGAGTTGTGCAATTATTAGTTTTTCTTCGACATCCGGTTTTCGAGTTATTTGAAAAATGGCAATTTGAAAAAAAAAACCGAAAACGAAATTAGGAAAAAACTAGTTGGAAACTTTGCGGCATTAAGACATAAAATTTCCCGGGTCTATTTTCAATAAAATAAAATAATAATAATAAAATAAATATTAATTTTTGTATTGTGTAAATAAACATGATACGTACATTATCTGGTACCTTAACTTTTGTTTGTCTCGGCAAAGCAGCCTATCTAAAAAACTTTAGTAAAACAAGTAAGAAAGTCTAAGTTCGGGCAGACCCGAACATTAAATACCCGGCGCAAGTATTAAATATATGTTTTTTCACGTTTCCGAAAGCTACCGCTAGATGGTAAGCCGGGGTGTATAAATTTTGAGTAAATTAGCGTCCTTAAATTTAGAATTATTGAAGTTTCAAGCATTTCTGAAATTTACCGTTATGTAAAAAGCGGCCGTAATTTTAGTCCGATTTCAATAATTTTCAACGTTTTACTTTTATTTGGCAAGCACAATAAAAATACCGAGTTTGGTACAAATTGGTAGAACGGTTACCGATATACATATATGTGATTATAAGTAGGCGGTGCCACGCCCATTTACCAAAATTTTACCATAAACGTATATTGGTAAAGAATTGTTGCAAGCATCAATTTTGAATAAATTAGCTACGCCCATTTTTCAAAAATTTATTATATTCTTATTTTTTGTCTAAAAATTGTTGTAAATATCAATTTTGAGTGAATAACCTTCAGTAGTTTCTAAAATATCCCAGTTTTCGTATTTCCGAAAATTACCGTTATATGGGATGTGGGCGTAGTTACGGTCCTATTTTTAAAATTTTCGGCCATTTGGAATGCTGTATCAAGGCCAACAACTGTGCCAAGGTTGGAAGAAATTGGTGCAGCGGTTACCAAGATATACACATGTAACCATAAGTGGGCGTGGCTACGCCCATTTTCCAAAAATTTATAATATTCTTATTTTTCGTCTAAAAATTGTTGTAAATGTTAATTTTGAGTGAATAATCTTCAGTAGTTACTAAAATATCGCAGTTTTCGTATTTCTGGAAATTACCGTTATATGGGAAGTGGGCGTGGTTATTGTCCGATTTTTAAAGTTTTCGGCCATTTATTATGCTGTATCAAGGCCAACAACTGTGCCTAGGTTGGAAGAAATTGGTGCAGCGGTTACCAAGATATACACATGTAACCATAAGTGGGCGTGGCTACGCCCATTTTCCAAAAATTTATAATATTCTTATTTTTCGCCTAAAAATTGTTGTAAATGTCAATTTTGAGTGAATAATCTTCAGTAGTTACTAAAATATCGCAGTTTTCGTATTTCTGGAAATTACCGTTATATGGGAAGTGGGCGTGGTTACCGTCCGATTTCGTCCATTTTCAATACCAACCTACCTTGGATTAACAGAAACCTACATACCAAATTTCGTTGAGATATCTCAATTTTTGCTCGATTTATCGTGTACATGGACGGACGGACAGAGGGACAGACGGACGGACAGACAGACATGGCTTAATCGATTTCTCTATTCATTCTGAGCATATATGTATACATTTGTCTATATCTATCTCGATTCGGTTTGGCTGTTACAAACAACCGTTATGTGAACAAAATTAATATACCCTTGTGCACAAGTGCGCTCGGGTATAAAAATGTATTTGCTAAAAACTCAAAGCATAATTTGAAATATACTAAATTTGGCAAAAACCTATCACACCGACAACACCGCGCTCTTCGCTCGTTCGTCACTACATAGCTTAGTATAGCCGTGGCTCTGGAATTTATTCGCTTCTATGAATTTTCTTACCTTGTAACCAACACTAGTAACCAAAATGGTCCAAATATATGGAGAAAATATGGTTACANATTTTGATAAAAAAAATTAGTTTTTAAAAATATGCCATTTCAAAAAAAAAATTGGGAAAAATCACAATGGTAGCTCTGAGTATTGCGTAATATTTAAGTATAATGTTATGGGGTGCACTCTACAATAATTTGAGTTATGAATTTTTTTTNTTGGTCCAGGTAAGCATAACAAGTTACTAGTATGCAACTTGGTCCTTTTGCACATACTTCAAAACTACGACCCAGTGGACCACCTGGTCCTAAAATTTTTGCAGGGTGCCTTCATGTTTATGTGTATGTGCATCTACACAGTGGGAAAAGTAGTACATAATTCATTACATGTGGGAGTTTTAGATTCGATTACTGATTAATATGTAATCAGCATTCTAATGTATCCAAAAAGTCCCAAAAAATTTAAACCAAATTCCATACATTTCTCGATCACTAGGTAATGCAAAATTTAATGCCTCACTTTTCTTAGGACATAGCCGTGGGAAAAAATGAATTTTTAAATCTGCAAACGCCTGTTTTACTGATTATTTTTTCGATTACCGTACATTTTCCCACTGGGTATATTCATACTTTGTATGTGTAAGTAATATGAGTGGCTAAGTCGAATGTTTTTGCCAACAATAATAAAAAGTACAACAATAATACTAACGAGTACCCAAGCTTTGTGTGGGGTAAAGCTACACCTGCGCAATTTGCTAAAAGTGACTAAATTATTTTAATGCACAACTTATGCTCCAAGGAGCCAACAACAAGTAGCGGGCCACAAAATGCAGTCGTACGTACACACATACATACATACATCTTTATGTAGACGCGACGTATAGCATGTGGCTGGCGTTATGCAAGCAAATATTTGTTGCGGCAGATTGCAAGGTAGCAGGATGTAATTATCACTTGCAGGTGCATGCAAATATTCATATCTGCTAGAAGGTGCCACTAGCTGTGGCGGACAAGTGAGTGATGGAGGGAGGGCGAATGTCGGAGGGTTGGCAGCCAACCGCTAAGAAGCCAGGAAGTGCCAAAACTAAGTGTATGAATACGAATGTACTTAAGAGTAAAAATATCTTTAAGAGTGCAGTCACTGTATATATGCACGCAATATAGGTACGTGCGTGTAATATCTGAGTAGGTATGTATACCTGTTTGCGCTTAGTTATTGCTTTTGTGGGTGTTTTGGCAAAAACTTGCAAATTATCTGCAAGTTAGTTAAATGCTTCAGGCGATTTAATTGTATGACGACTCTTTAGTTTGTTGCCCAAGTTCTGGCATTCGTAGAAATTAGGGAAAATGAGATTTTCCAGAGAGTGCTTAGGTGAGTATAAATGCATTTCAAGAAAAGTGGGGAATATAAATATGTATGCACCAATGGATAGAAGAAACATATTTTGTAATTCATAGTAAATATGTACGTATGTGTGTAAGCTCGTTCATACTAATGTATAAAGGAAAGTTCAAACAAGCGTTCGCATGCATTACATTTAATTGGTATTCTGCTCACTTAAAATTACTTGACTATATTAACAGGCGATTTTTTTCCTAATTTTTAAAGGTTTAATATATCACAGTTCAAATACAGCTTCCCTATTCTTTTAGTGGCAACTTTTTATTTTCTTTAAAATTGGTTTATCAGATAAGGTGCTGATGCAAAAATCCTATATTAATTGTTATAAATACATCGTTATTATGAGCATAAAATAATGCATGAAGTTTCATATCAAACTTATCATAAACAAGTAATTTTTAAGCAAAAAATAAAACCGACTTCAATTCTCATATANCATATTCGAAAAAATTCTAAAAAAGTTTAAAAAAATTTTTAATTGGTAATGTACTAATTTTACTCAACTTCGGTGTAAAAAAAAATTCATAACTCAAATTATTGTAGAGTGCACCCCATAACATTATACTTAAATATTGCGCAATACTCAGAGCTACCATTGTGATTTTTTCCATTTTTCTTGAAATGGCATATTTTCAAAAACTAATTTTTTTATCAAAAAATTTTTATGTGGNCATTTTTTCCATTTTTTTTTGAAATGGTATATTTTCAAAAACAAATTTTTTTTATCAAAAAATTTGTATGGGGCAAATTTTTCAAGAAAAAAATTAAAAAATATTTTTTTTCGTAGGGAATTTTGATGTGTGTATGTGT
>NW_016157094.1:817489-819875 GCF_001687245.7 Rhagoletis zephyria
CATAAACAAGTAATTTTTAAGCAAAAAATAAAACCGACTTCAATTCTCATATAAAAAATATATATATGGGGCGTTCTTTGTCAGAAAAGCCACCCCCCCTGCACACTTTAATTTTTGAGATAAATTAATGATTTTGGGCTAAAATTTTTTATTAACTAATCTAGTTTTTTACGCCGTATGGCGAATTTTTATACTTTTGTGATTTATAAGCGTTTTGGTCACTTTTTTCGCCAAAGATGAGTACGAAAAAAACTAAAAATGCGAAGAAAACTATTTGGGTGTTTTTTTCTTTTTTTTTACAAGGGCATCTTATTCCTTGTCAAAAAATAAAAATATTTTGAACTTTAAGAAATTTTAAAAAGTTAACCGTTTTCGGCAAATGTGGGTAAAAAAAATGTTAAATTTAATACCTTAACAATTATTCTATCCATAATAAGGCACCCTAGGAAAAAATTTCGTAGAACTAAACTTACTTAGAATTTGCCAGAAAATNGGATTCTAACTCTCAGTTGGTCCGCTTTATCAAGGCTAGAAAACTTTAATTTCAGTCCATCAAGCAATTCTTCAAGTTCAATTTCTCTCGCAGATTTAAGTTTATTAAACGTATCTGGTAACTTCTCTAGATTATCAAGATCAATTTCCGATGAAAGTCCATTATATTCTATATTATCATTTCTTATAGAATCGTTATTTGTATTATTTACTGTACTATTTTCGTTTAGCAATTCAACATCCATTTCTGGTAATACATCGTGATATTCCTTAGTATTATTGGTAATATTATTATTATTTGTATTATCTATAGCGTTGGTTTCATCCATCGCTTCAACAGTATCCCCAAATTCAAAATTAAATTGTTTTAAACAGGTAGCACACATTTTAGAGTTTATTGGAACATTCTGGTAATTAGCCGAAATTCGACTTGAAATTTTTCGAAGAACTTTTCCAACATGACCTTTGTCACCTGGTTTCCTAAATGGATTAAAGCATCTGTCTGAATGATACGTGTATACCATCTTGTTCAAATCCAGTCCAAAGAAAAATAAAGAAAAATACCCAAAAAATATACTTATTAATCTAATCTAATTTACAGTTTACTAATCTAATTTACAGTTACAGTACATATAATTTACAGTTGGGTTGTAAATCATCAAATAATTATATATAAGAAAAACTATTTAATACTAGTCTAAAAACAAGATCTCTGGAAGTAATATTTATTTTAAAAGGATTAGTGGAAGTGGATCTAATTTAATTTTAAGTCCTTATGGGATACCATACATCAAAGAGTAAAATGTGCAGAGGGGGAAGATTTTTTTGACCAATTATTTCGGATGATTAGGTTTTGGCCCATTTTCCCGATAAAGGGTTAATTTTAGAAAAAATATCGTTTAACAAAAAATGCTTAAATTATGCTACAAAACATGGATGCGAATTTTCAGATTTTTTTGAACACTTGAATTTTGCAAAAAAAATGCCAAATGCAAAACCAAAAATTGAAATTTTTTTAAGTTATTAGTATTTTCTGGCAAATTCTAAGTAAGTTTAGTTCTACGAAATTTTTTCCTAGGGTACCTTATTATGGATAGAATAATTGTTGAGGTATTAAATTTAATATTTTTTTACCCACTTTTGCCGAAAACGGTTAACTTTTTAAAATTTCTAAAAGTTTAAAATATTTTTATTTTTTGACAAGGAATAAGATGCCCTTGTAAAAAAAGAAAAAAAACACCCAAATAGTTTTCTTCGCATTTTTAGTTTTTTCGTACTCATCTTTGGCCAAAAAAGTGAAAGTGAGTGAAAAAAGTGATAAATCACAAAAGTATAAAAATTCGCCATACTGCATAAAAAACTAGGTTAGTTAAGAAAAAATTTAAGCCCAAAATCATTAATTTATCTCAAAAATTAAAGTGTGCAGGGGGTTGGCTTTTCTGACAAAGAACGCTCCATATATATATATATATATGGCTCATTCCATCTCAAATCACCCAGGCCGGCGGAAAGTGAATTTAAGTTTGCGATAAAACTCACAGAGATTCTTCCTTGAACAATTTAAGGAGACACGTATTTTTTCTTTTTGCTCAGAAATGCGAATTTTTCGAATAATGAATTTTTTTCTTTTTGAGTACGAACGCTTCTTTTTTCCTCTCTTAATAGCAACTTTTGATGAAATCGTTTATAACTGCCGCAAAAAAGCAAGGATTTTAACGATTTTTTTTTTAAATTTCAGATATTGATCTACTGAATCGATCTAGTGAACTAAACATCAGTAATTGTTTATTAATAATTAATTATTGTTTATAAACAAAAAAAAATTTTTTTTTTTCAAATTGATTTTTTTTCAAATTGCCACATCTTTTTTTTCTCTCAAACTTTTTTGTCTATT
>NW_016157094.1:820649-937027 GCF_001687245.7 Rhagoletis zephyria
ACTGAAAATAGTTTATACTATTCCCCAATAGACAAAAAAGTTTGAGAGAAAAAAAAGATGTGGCAATTTGAAAAAAATCAATTTGAAAAAAAAAATTTTTTTTGTTTATAAACAATAATTAATTATAAATAAACAATTACTGATGTTTAGTTCACTAGATCGATTCAGTAGATCAATATCTGCAATTTAAAAAAAAAATCGTTAAAATCCTTGCTTTTTTGCGGCAGTTATAAACGATTTCATCAAAAGTTGCTATTAAGAGAGGAAAAAAGAAGCGTTCGTACTCAAAAAGAAAAAAATTCATTATTCGAAAAATTCGCATTTCTGAGCAAAAAGAAAAAATACGTGACTCCTTAAATTGTTCAAGGAACCATCCCTGTGAGGTGATTTGAGATGGAATGAGCCATATATATATATACAGTGTCGAACGGAAGTATTGGCACAGTGAATTTTTCGCAATATGTGGAAAGTTTTTTATTATAATTTATTTTCGACAAATTTTTCATAAAAATATTGTTCATTCTACACCAGAAAACATTATAATAAAATCTCTAAACTTTGTGCAAAATTCAAAAAAATTGCACACAAATTTTTAACTTTTTATTCCGATTTTTTAGAAAAAATCTAAGTATGCAGTTTTATAACCCATTAAAACCAAGTGTAAGTTTGAAGTCGCTAGAAAATCTCGTTGATTTTTGGTATTCTTTTTTCACGCAAGTTCTTCCATACAAAGTATATTCGACAATTATTTTTTATGTGGAGAAAATGAGCAACATCTTCCACTAAGAAAAGGTCACCGCTGAGCTGTGCCGCGTAAATATATCCATGTGCAGTTCATTTCCTGGCAGGAATATCTGGCATTGCCTACGACTGAAATGAATACGATGAGTACCAAATCCTGAAAAAAATCCCCCACCAGATTTGAAGCCACCACTTTATAAAATGCGGCTATCCCTCTGGAGTTTAGGTAGTTTGGTGTCTAGATATATAAAGCCCATGCGTAGTCTTTTCACTCGTGAGAGTGAAAGAGTATACTAGAGGAGGCAGGTTTATTTAGAAGTCCCTCTAGACTCGTGCTCGGTGTTGTCATCAATGTACCGGTGATGCCCAAGTAGTCTTGTCGTTGGAGTTTGTGCGATTCGGGTGTGATGTCCCACATTAGTACCGGGAAGTGCCGGTTCCTCTGGCCTTTTGAAAAACCTTATCTAAGTGCAGCATAAAAAGGACCATTTCATGAAATATTTCTCGAAGTTTATCGTTTCCTTTTTCTGAAGAAAATTACGATGCAAATATCTGGTAACAATTGTAAGAATGAATCAATTAAATATAAATGAAAATACTTAGGGTCTTTAAGGTGTTTGTAATGTTTAGTCTTTGATTGACTGTTATCACTTGTTTGACGCTGTAATCGTTTAAGTAAGAGTAAATAAACCGCGCTCATCGATTCTCAATTCTGTGCCAAGCGGAGCCAAGCCCTAAAGAAGGCTTGTAATTGTCCTTCTCGGCGAATATCCCCAATCCATTAACATTTTAGACCATCTCATTTTGATCGTACAAGCCATTTGAAAGCATCCATGTTGTTGCAAGACGAATTAAACGCCGGGGCTTAGTGGAACAGGTACGTTATGCGAACCAAAAAACATTTTCCAAACAATCCCATTCCATTTGACATTTTTCAGCAATTTTAAATTCAAAAATATACCTTCGTCTGTATTTGTATACAATTATATGTACATACATATGTATAGCTTTGTATCTTTACCGACGCCCTCAACAGTTATTGCTTTGATAGCCATCTCTAGCCCATCGTCGTTACTTACTTTTCCACTTTGGTCTCCATCGTTTGGTTTCACCTTTTCGACTGCAGCAGCTTTTCCAATTAAATTTTCAACCTTAAGGCAAGTTTAATTTACGTTTATTACCAATGAGTTGCACAAGTTCTCATTTACCGGCTGCAGTCCAAGAGTAACCGCAATAATAATAATACCACGGCCAACGGCAATTTTAGGTGGGGCGGAAAGAACAGTAAGTAGATGTACGTACCTTGGAATAAATATTATATTATTTTTAAAAAGGGGTTCATTTCATTTCCGTTTCAGTTGACATTCTTTTAAGAGCTAAGGCAAAAGGAATGCTTGGAATTACTGGACAAGTAATTGAAGCTGGTGAATTGAATTGATGAAATGGTTGAGATTTCGTGTACTTACATATATACTAGCTATGATACGAATATGCATCTGTGTACGAAAGCAGGTGGCCTTAGAAGAGTTAGACACTGAATTATTGTATAATCACTACAGCAAGAGTGCCTAAGGAAATTACAAAAATATGAAATACAAAATGATTTTTTTAAGAGAAACTTACTTAAGCTGCTTGCAGGGAGTATAATTAAAAGCAAGGAATTCAGAATTACTTTCACAAATGTATTTGTTCTTTGTTTGAAAAGAGAAGAAAAATTAAATCAAAATTTTCATTTCTACACGTTGAGCTAAATGAAGAATAATATACATAACTCTCGTCTTTGTTCGAAGTGGACTATGGTTATAAGAAATCCAAAAGGTTAAACCAAAAAATAATCACAGTGGGCTTAGACATGGTTGAACCCAAAAGCTCTTGCCCATCCATTTTTTTCTTAATCCCTATTCTATCGCCATAATCAATTGATGTGAGCATCATTCATGTTCTGGAAGGAATAGAATAATTTTTCTTATTTAGTACAAAGCTACCTTAAAAATCAAAACGTAAAATTTGACATTCTGATCATTTGGACTAACAGCAATATATTTTAATTTTAACTCTAAAATTTTGTAAAAATCCTGGAACCCCACGTTTTTTCATATTTTTTATTCTTATAGGGTGTTTAATTAAGATCCTAGATGTTCGCAATAGGGTAATTGTTTCATTCACTGTGTTGCAAGTGATAATGTCCTGTTGAATCCACACATTTGCCAAGTAAATGCCATAAAATTCAGGCCATACAAAGTTTGTTATGTTGTAACGATAACGTTCCTTCACCGTAACAGCGTAACCGGCATAATTTTCGAAGAAGTGCCGTTCGATGACGCCGCCAGCTCAAAAACCACACTAACCAGTGTGTCGTTGTGCCGTTCTTCTGGCAGTAAGTTTTGCTTATTCACGTATCGGTTTAGGTGAAAATGTGCCTCAATCGCTTTTTATGATGTTTTTTTTTTGACAAATCGGCCTCAAAATTTGGATCACTTTTACGCGTTGTTCAACTGAGTATCGCTCCACGACTAAGTTTTCTATTTTGTACATATTCAGTACCAATTGCATGAAAAAAAAATTAAAAACAGGATCAGTCCAGCTCCTTCGTCTTGACCTGTAGGCTGTGTCGGTGTCACAGCCGCTAAAATTAAACGTAGAATACGTGTTATTATTAAGATCGTATTTAAGGTAAAAAAAGTACATGAAATATTCATTTTGGTTGTATTGAATTAAATTTAATACACCAATATGAATTGCAAAATATTCATAATCAGCAATAGAGAACCAAATCAACATTAACTTCAATTATATGTACCATCAGCTTATAAATAGAGTTACATATGCCATGATGTGTATCACTAATTGGATTTATTACAACGCTTTTTTTATTTCCTTTCATACTGCAGAAATCTGTATTACTTTTAATATTAGCCTGGATCCCCTTATTAGTATTCTTCGTGTTCGTGCTCCTCTTCGCATTAAATTCGTATTCGGATTTGTGCATAAGTTAGCTTAGACTTCGGAAACAGATGGCAACCCTCCTAAATATAGTTAAGAAATAAAAAATCTCTTTAATCTTTAATCTTTTTAAATAGTTCAGTTCAGCAATAAAGCCTTTTTAAACCCATTTCATTTGATGCCCATATTTTTAATAATTGCTTTAACTTATTAAATAATATGAGTTTACCTTTTCGAAGAGGTGGCAACCCTCTTTAATACTGTAAATATTCAAACTAAGGATATTTTACCACCTTCATTTCACGTCATATTTTAATATTTCATTTAGCTTTCTTTAAATTAATTTTAATTTTAGAACATATGGCAACCCTATTCAAAGTAGTTTAAAACCTAAACCTTGTTAAACTTTTTTCGACTTACACACATATTGCGATACAACTTTAAATTCTGTATATAAATACCTAAATTCAAGTTGAATTTAATTTCTAAAACATATGGCAACCCTCTTATATGAAGTACTTTAATAATTCATTTGACTTATTAAATAATTTGAGTTTATCTTTTTACATAGGTGGAAACCCTCTTTAATGTTATAAATGCTCAAACTAAGTATTTCTTTATACTCCTTTGTTGGACGTCCATATTTCAATGTTTCATATAATTGAAGTTATTTCGACTGTTCAAACAGATGGAGATCCTCTTAAAATTATTTTCAAATAAAACCTCGTTAAACTTTTTCGTCTGACATTTGTATTGTGATACATATTTAAATTATCTAATACTTTTAATTAAAAATGAATTTAATTATAAAATCCGCTGACAACCCTCCTACATGTAGCTTGGAAATAAAGTTTCTTCAAAACAATTTTGATTTATGTATTGAATCTAACTTTGTAACAAGGTGGCAACCCTCAGCAAAATATTTTCAAACTACAACCTCTTTCGTCGGACATCCATATCAGAATATACATTTCAATTTCTCAGACTTTATTTAAGTCGAACTTGCTTTTTGAAATAGGTGACAACCCTCGTACATATAACAACTAAGCTTATTTCTACGAAAGAACCCGAATTGGTTACTTACAAAAATGTATATGTCGATCGTTTTGGAATTTTATCTTTGAAACGCTGCACTTTTCTTTGAAATCGCTACATTACAACTACAACATTTGAGCATAACTTACATTTTGAAACGTAAGACACATTCTACGTCAAAAAACATTAACCCATCACTAACAATTTCTATCAAGGATCTGCATCACTTTTGTATCACCCTATATATTCGCTTAAAGCTCCCTTATGTATCAGAAGATATCTCAATAAGAACTATTCATAAGGAATGTGGGAAAAAATTAGCTAGAGTCAGATATATGACGAATTAAACATGATGTGTCTGCCTTACCCACATTTTAATCTTCGATTTCAACTTTTTGGGCAGGAGGCTCAACTTCGCTCGTTCTATACTAGAGATGCCAGATCGAAATAAAAAAAATCGATTTTTGAATCGATTCGAATTGAACGAAAAATAATCGATGCAGGAAAGAATCGTCAATATCGCCACACGCGTAATATGACATCAGTCAAGTACAACACCTGCCTTGTCTGGTGTCACTTTAGGGCCTGTTCAGGTCTGCGCATGATACGCTGCTCGGTCGCAAGTCCCAACCGCCAGACCGCCAACTACCACCACAGGGCGCCACCTTCCTCAGCGGCAGACACAGCCAACGGCGGGCAGTCAGAACACATCACTCACTTCCCATATAACAATAAGTCTCCCTAGGCACGCGAAGATCATACAATACAACTGTAACGGACTACAGAGGATAACAGGAGATAACCGTCTTTATGGGCCGGACGGCATGGAATATTAATAGCTGCGGATGTCGAGCTCGAAATATTTAACGTTTATTACCCGCTGTCACCACCTGCACGGCAGAATGTCAGTTTGAAATAGGTGCGCTCCTCAGCGGTGAAAACCGTATGGTAGTTGGCGACTTTAACGCGCACCACGCATCTTTGCATTCGTAGGGGAACACAATTGGTTGAGTAGACAGACATTTCGACATTCTGCAAAATGAACGATTATGGGCAGATTCTACGGCACGCTAGACATAATAATTGTAAGCGAAGTTCTGATAAATAGCAGCGTGGCGACCTATGCTGACTATGCATCAGATCATCTGCCCATAGTCATATCGATTGATAAACATGCCGACGTTGCTTCCACGGAACACCGAACCTATGTAAACTTTTTGAAAACTCATTTGAACGGCTTCGCGGACGTTACTGACATTCGGAGAAGTGCTGCTGCAGCTCGCTTTGTCTCAGCGGGTTGTATTGTGGATCCCCGTCTGCACTTTCCTGCTGAAGCGGATATTCTAGCCATGAGTGTGAAGCTACTAAACCGTGAGGTCACTATCCAATCCGACGAAGCGCGATGAAAGAGTCGGAATCTTTTTCGGTGACCGCGCCTACTCGGATCCGGAGCGATGCGAGCGCTATATTAGCCGACCCGGTATCCTCCGGTGGACAGAGCCAAACGGAGAGTGACAAACTGCCAACAACAAGTCCGCCTCTTGCTTTCACTTGCGGTGAAGTTCAGGTAGCCATCGTGAAAGGCGAAAGCATCCAAAGCCATAGGACCCGACGAAATATTCATGCTGATGCTGAAAAGTTTGGGTCCTGCGGGAATAGACTATCTAGCCAAGGTCCTCAACTCGTCAATGGCCACTCTCGTCATTCCAGACATCTGTAAAATGAGGAGAGTGGTCCCACTGCTCAAACCGGGGAAACCAGCCAACAAAGTAGAGTATTATCGTCCGATAGCCCTCCTTTCCCCAGTAGCAAAGACAGTAGAGGCCTTGCTACTCCCGTATTATCCGAATCACCTGACCCCAGCGAAGCATCAGCCTGGTTTCCGTTAAGTGCGCAGCACAACAACAGCACTTCACGCCATAAACACTCAGATAACACATGGCCTAAACAGTAACTGGATCTGTCAAAGGCGTTTGACAATGTCAAACACTCCACGCTATTAGAAGACATAGAGTCCTTCTACAATAACGGTGGTCGGCCAGTTACCTGAGTGGTCGACATTCGTCAATAATTTTAAGAGACAAATTGAGCAAACCCAGGAAAATAAAAAAGGTGGTTCGACAGGGGTCCTTTTCCCATTACTGTTTAACTTTTATATTTCTAAGCTCGAGTCTCGATCGTCTCTTACGCTGACGATTGCTCGGAAATGACGTCTGGGAATGGAATTGATGACTTGTGCTCGAAAGTAAACGGGTACCTCTCCGAGCTTTCTCGCTTCTTCACGGCAAGGAGCCTAAACCTCTCCCCTACAAAATCCTCAGCTACCCTATTCACCACTAGGACGAATGAGGTCAAACTGCAGCTGGGTATTCACTTCGATGACGAACCAATTCCGATGGTGAATAACCCGAAAATCCTCGGAGTAACTTTCAACAATCTGCTCTTCTTCTACCCGCCCACAACCGCAATTGTCAACAAAGTACAGAGCCGCAGCAAGGTCCTCAAGTCGCTATCCGGCAGCACAAAGTGACGTTGCTGGTAACATACAAGGCAATTGGCTGGCTGATTCTAAACTACACAGCACTAGTGTAGTCGCCGGGGACGAGTAGGACGCAGTGGATGAAGCTGCAGACAACTCAGAACACACCACTCCGGACAGTAACCACAACATCACCTCCATGGCGAGGGGCAAATACTCCCCATTAAGGAGCACAACACAATGCTCTGCAAGCAATTCTTAGTAGGGCGCCATAGACGTGTACACCCGAACAGACACTTGCTTGGAGAGGAGCTCTCGCCACAACATGGACCTTTTATGCTTTAACCTAGTGCTGCATCTTACCATATTCCAAATACTTAACCAAATACTCGTTTATATAGGGAACCGCTTGCTCCAAGACAGACACGCGCTTGCAGCCGAACCGACTGCTGAACAGCCACTGCAGACTTCAGTGAGCCCTTCAACCGAATAAGTGGGAGTGGCCCTACCGAAGCTCTCCCTTTTTCCGTCGTGGCCCAGGGCTCTATTCTTATAAGTTACCGTACATCACACAAAAGCTGGTAATTTTTTCCAAGAATTTGGACTGTGCATTTCCACGTGACTGTTACTGCTTGCCTCGAATACCTCATCCTTCTCTTCCGTCAGGTCGTGGCACCCGATTTTATATTCCTTGTTTTTAATAAAATTCCTTATCAATCCATAGGAGCAGATTTTTGAAAAAGCATTTCATACTTTTTTCTCACATATCTAAAATTTTCGATGCAAGAATGTATAGATACTTATTAGGCGTCGATCCTTTCTTTCGATACCATTTCCAAGTAAAGGTATCGATGCATGCATGGTATCGCTTTATTTCTTATCAAAGGTATTTCTTCGGGAACTGTAAAAATTTGTACAACATCAAATTTTTCAGACTTGAAGCCACACTGATAATTCCGACCAATAATATCTTAGATGCACCGCTAAACAAAGAGGAAGATATTTTTAATTGAATGTTCATCAAAACACAACCAAACTAGTGAACCCGAATGGCGCTAATATAGCTAAAATGCATTTAGCTTTTTAAACAGGTGGTAACCCTATTCAAAACCAGTATAAATATTCAACATTTTTCAAAATGATCCGTCCAGCCTTTTGTGAGTGAAAAGAGATATAGCGTGGTGTCGGTTTTTCATTTAAACAAATTTCAAACCACCCTGTACTGGTAAAAAGCAGTTGTAATTAAAAAACCTTACTGCACAGCTATTAGCCCATGTCCTTAATTTGGCACCTTACTTTTGAAAATCGAACGGGAGATACAGATCTGATGACCTGGATAGAAAATCCGATGTGGCCTTTCAAGTAGGAAGTATTCTCTGCATTTTGTGTACTCCATTGATGCCCGCGCAGCTACATATTTATTGCAATATAGTTATGTGTACTGGTGTATGATATTTCGCACGTGGCTGCCTTATTACATTGTGAGACAATCGGTAGGGGTCAGTGATCGGGAAGGGTTCAAACTACCGGGGAAAGTTATATTGGTAAAAAAGAAGTTATACGTGTCCCGGCGTTTCGCTGGGTCACGTCTAGGAATCGAGATATATATATAACTATCATATAGGAGAAATTTTCACCTTTGGTGGTCTTTTTTTGACATAACTCGAGAACCACTAGTCCGATTTTGCTCAAGCAAATTTAAAAAAATTAAAAATTACAATTCCTTTAATCTGTTCATATAACGTTTTTCTATATAATCAACAGTTTTAAAAAAATTTAATATTTTAGGCAAAAAATATTTTTTTTCTTCATAAATTTATTTTTACCGGCAAAACTGTTGATTATATAGAAAAACGTTATATGAACAGATTAAAGGAATTATAATTTTTAATTCTTTTGAGCAAAATCGGACTAGTGGTTATCGAGTTATGTCAAAAAAAGACCACCATAGGTGACAATTTCCCCTATATGATAGTTATATATATATCTCGATTCCTAGACGTGACCCAGCGAAACGCCGGGACACGTATAACTTGTTTTTGACCGATATAACATTTC
Organism: Rhagoletis zephyria; assembly: GCF_001687245.7. NCBI lineage: Eukaryota > Metazoa > Arthropoda > Insecta > Diptera > Tephritidae > Rhagoletis > Rhagoletis zephyria. Next base: position 829,906 of record NW_016157094.1, read on the forward strand.
CCGTTGGTTTCATCCCATCCCGATTTTGACTGTCGCATAGTGTTATTAATTACTTAGGTTTTTGCATATTAAATTAATTTTTCAATTAGTAATTTATATTTGAATTGAAATAATTGACTTACCTTACCCTAACTAGCTCAAACCGGACTCGAACTTGCGATCTCAAAACCAGAATCAGTAGTCTTGCCGCCAAGCCACAGCCCAGGAAAGCAATTAACTTCGTCTTAACAGCACTGACAAAATTATTACTTATATTGAGTAAATTTACTTCCTCAAATTAATGACACTAATTTTAGCATGGACCTGAATTAAGGAAAAACTTCTCAAATTGAGTAAAGTTTTTGTAATATTAAGGAAAAAACAGTAACTCTAAATTAGGTAAACTGGTTTCTTGTTGTAAGGAAATGCTTTTTTCTGAGTGTACTTCCGTTTTCGTCATGAAAGATGCCTTCTCCGACTAGGTCCCTTCTCCTTTGTCGGGGCTAATGTCGAACTTAGCCATAATTCGAATTGTGGTAATTAGGTCAATTATGAGGGTGAATCTGAGACCCCACACAAAATTTTATATTGCAGTAATGTACATAAGCCTTGTATACTACGAAAACACTAAGGAATAAGTAAGATGAGCCTTCTCTTTAAAGGGTATTGAATTTATTTATTTTGGAACCACTCTTCACGTATCGCAAACAGTGTTGCCAGAACTTTTTGGACCAACCGGCTAAATTGACAAAAAAAAACTAGTTCTTGGAGAGAAGATGCAAACTCAAGGTGGAAAAAATTTTTCCAGCAAGAATTCGCAGTTAGGAAAAACATGATTGTAGCACATGGTTGGATTTTTTGTCGGCGATAATTTGAATTAACAAGTTAGTCAAATTTAAAAATTTACAAACTTGAGCTATTTTAAAATGAAAGATTTTAGTAAATACTTGTTTACTTAATTAATTTAGTTAATTCCAAGCATTTGAATGGTACTCGGCTGAAAAAACTGTATCCGTAATTGGAATGCAATCTCAACCAGAGTCGATGTGGGAAAGCCGAGTTACTACGACAACGAAATTGAAACGCATGTTGAAGAGAGCCGGACTAACAAGAAATATATGTACATGTTGATCCTGTTTTTTGGCCCTCTGAAAGAATTTTAAAAACTCTATACAAATTTCTTATATTTGAAATGCAACCTGTGGACACTAGCTGGCATGGAAACTTGCAAATTATTACTAGTTTTTCAGTAAGGCATCTACAATGAATGCAGGAGGACATATGCATACTCAATTTTTGTAAATTTTAGATTTATTCTCATAAAATTTGGCTTTGGTTACACAAAACAACATCGTTCATCTTAGATACAAAAATGTTAATGCAGTTATCGCAGTTCCATAGAAGAGACCTCGCATAAAAAATTTTTAACAAAATAAATAGATTAATAAATTCTGTATTGTCTGGTGTAATCTTGTGTCAGATTCTATAAAATAGTAGTGGTAGGAACACAATCACTTGTTATCAGTTTCACATGTTGCAAAACATTTCATTGAAAATATATAATCAAAATCTTAAGAGATAAAGATTTCAAAGAATATTTTACAAATGATATACTCGCTTTATTTAAATATAATAGTTACCAAAAGATTTTGATTACTCAAAACTATGATTAATCGAGTTACTTGAAATATGATTACTAAAAAAAATAATTTTGCTCGTTAAAAGAGTTTGCTTTGGAAAATGCTTATTTTCTTTTTACCTTCCTTTTATTAGCTCGGAATGTAACTATGTAATATTGATGCGCCTAAAAGATGCAGCGATTTCTATTCTCAAGTTACATACCTGATGACAGTACGAATGGCAATTATAATAGGGAGGTTTTAGTTTTTTAAACTATAGTTTTATTTACATTCTGTATATGAAAAAAATTCTTTGTTTTAATTTTTAAAAACAGAAACGTTGTTTTCAACGTATCAAGGAACTTTAACTACTTTATACATATGTAAAGAGTTGAAATGTTAATTAGTCATTTTACTCGAAATGTTGATTAATCATAAAGCAACTTACTCAAATATTTGAACTTTTGAGTAATCATAATTTCCAATTAATCGAATAATTGAGTTATTTACTTTATGATTAATTAAAATTTTGAGTAATCAATTAATCGCACAGCCCCAGTTAGTAGCCATTTCTAACAGATTTTAGATCGCTTAGTCAAAAGAAACATATATATTTTAATTTTAAGAAAACAAGGCAAATAGCAAAGTCGGCTAAAAACGGCTAATTATTTTTTACAAAAGGGCTAACAAATCGGCTGCAGGCTAAACCTAAATTTCTCCGGCTTTTTTCTATCGCAACCGGCTAAACCTAGCCGGAAAACGGCTAAAATGGCAACACTGATCGCAAAACCAATCGCAACAAGGTGCCGCATATAGGCCGCATCTAATGTTAAAAAGAAGCTGAAGACGTTAGGGAACCCTTAAATTGGCTAATTCCTGAATAAAGTCACGTGACTGAAACTACTTGCCCAGAAGAAATAACCGTAACACATTGCACTGCAATTTAATTCTTTACCACGCTCTAATAACTTATATTTAACTTTTCTTATGTATGTACATAAGTATGTATTTCTTATGAATTTTTTTATACATAGTAATGCGCTTAGGGCTTCTTTGAACGCTAGTAGGATTTTTCCACGTACTTTCCCACCTGTGCATTAGCCAAACAGTAAGTCATATTCAGCGTATACCATTATGCCTGTGATGATATTAGTCACTCAAGTGTCATATTAGGTACTTTTGACTGAAGTTATAAAGTCAAGTGCAAAAGCATAACTTACCGCCAACGACAAATGAAATAAAATCATAGTAAACTATATATACATGCATACATACTCGTCCGTAAAGAGGCAATAAAATGAAAAGGTTAGCGAAAATAGTCCAGAAGTAACGAATAGCCGCAAACAATTGTGCCCACTTGCAGCTGTTTACGCAAATGATAAATGAACTCAACTTTAATATTAATAAGCTGTCACTTTGTGTAGGAAAATATGTACTCAGAACTAGTACATATGTATGTACATAAGTACATATTTTGAAATGTTATGAAATGCGAAGAGAGAAGTTAGCAGATGGTAGCTGGTGAAACTAGTGAAAAATATTCATACAAAACACACTTGGCATTTTAACTTTTCAGCTAAATGTGTGGGCATACTCGTATTCATACATATGTACATGCATATGTCCACGCGAAATGGGCACACATGCAGCCTTTCCCATCGTGCGTCGGCGATAAATGTCATCCTTCCGTTAAATTCCGTCATCAGTCAAAGTAACCGAACCAAGTGCATCTAACAAGGTGAAAACATTATGAACGAAGGTACATTTACGCAAATGGTATATGAACATATAGTACGAATATGCATATGTATGTACATTAGACCGTACCATCTTACAACCAAACAAAAAATAAGTTCCCGATATACCGCTGAGTCAGCAATATTTTTTCAAGGCAATTTCGAAAATTTTGTTTTGCCGAACCCAGGGGTTTCTTTCTTACATTTTCCGGTGACACCTGCATGTGTCAATAAATTTTTTTTGAAAAAGTTCTACTGGAACAATCGAAATATGTACATACATATGTACTTCGTTAGCAAAAGTTTAAAAATTTGTATAGAACTTTAATTTACTAAAATTAGTGTGGTACCTTAGGGTGATAAGAAGTGAGATTTAGTAGGTAGATACTAGAACGGCATACTTGCAGTGAATGAACTTTGGAAGGAAGTAAATATTCTCCCCGAGAAGGGAAGATCCGACTGTAAATGCGGGGTTCCTGACTCGAAAGCTACTATCTTTCTTGATAGTCAAGCAGTCTTGAAATCATAATATCTGAGTAAAGTAAGAAATCGGAGATTTTGTGGAAGTTTCGTGCTACTTTAGCATCGCTGAGCCATATGAACGCCACTCTCTGCTGTTTGCCCGGACATAGCAATATTGAAGAGAACGAGCCTGCTACAGAAATGGTCAGATACGGCTCTGGATCAATTAACGATGCGGATAACTCTTTAATACCACCGTTTAGTGATTACGTTAAGAAACTAGAAAGGTAACCCATAGCCGTTACTAATGACTTGAACGAAGCTTAATAAATCTGTAGTAAGAGTGCATACCGGGGACCTCGAAGTTCAATGACCTATTGCACCAATGCTCCAACGATTTAATACCAATAAGTACTCTCTGAAATAGCTGGTGTGATGAAAATTGGGAGGAATCAATTGATAACTTTTTGTGCTGATGTCCGAACCTTCTGTCGAAGCGTCTCAATCACTTGAGATCACACCTCTTCAACATCTCCTTAATTTTATTTTGGACAGAAATTTGTTATGTAGAAATGAATCGGAACAGTACATTTTTATTCAAAGCAAAATTATGAATGTAAGTAGTGATAATACCTTAAAACGCCAGGGAACTTGTTTTTAACAATATTTTGATAAATAAATAACACATAGTTCATAAAAAATAAAAGTGTTATTTATTTTAACATGCGTGTACACATCATTGTACACAGAAGCCAATAAATTATTTTATATTTATGTCGTTTTTGAATAGCGATAATGAATCATTCCCATTTTCAGTGTTCAAATAGTCAAAGAATTTTTTACATTTCATTTTAAAATTACTTTTAATTTGAAGTTCACTTTAAAAAATTTGAATTAGAAGCTGATTTATTTGCGTCAGGAAGCAAACTGTATACTTAAGATCCTCTCCGTTGTAAAAAAAAACTAAATTACATACATATTTTTTCAAACTGTGGAAAAGTAAATACCACTATTTAAGGACTTCATCTATATTTCCTCATGGCTTAAATTCGTTTTTTCAACTACGCAAAAACTTTGAAATACTAAGAATTCGCTAAAAAGAGTATCTAACTCTATGTTTCGTATGCAAAACTCTTTTACAATGTGTGAAAAAAGAATTGTAATTTATAGGCAAATTTGTTGTTATTAAACTGAAAGTTATTTTCGATATAACTAACAATACACGTCAAAAAACAAACGTCAGCCTTCTGTTTAAATAATTTAAGCTCCATCATATTATCGCAAACCGGTGATATTGCCGTAAAACGATTGGTCTTTTTGTTGTATTAATTTCTTGGGCATATCAAACATTATCTGCAACATGTCAACTATTATTACATTATTCTATTTTTACTTTTTACGGGTGCAGTACAGTTTAAGGAAGTTCCAACGTTATGTAAAAACCTTAAGAAAACCTTAAAGTATTTTGTTTGAATTCAAAATCCTGTACAAATCAGTAAAAGTTTTGAAAAATCAGGGTATTAGCGTATTGATTGAATAAATGAATAAAAATACGTCTGGCAACCGTACTTGCAATACATTGCTGACAATATATTTAAAGAGAAATTGCATTTATTAAAGCAATAAACATATGGAAACAAAGCAAAAGGTAAGTCTATTTTAGAACTCTCTTATAACAACTGAAATTTAACTTAGCAACTGAAATTAAACTAATCTCACTCACAAATATTTGCTTAATGGCAAATTGAATTTATAAACCAAAACGTTAAACTTTCTCTATAAATTCAGAGGTCATAAAGCAATTTACGTCCATATTGGTATAAGTAAATTTATAGTGAAAATTCGCCGTTTTGATTAGTTAAAAAAATAAATTAAGGAGTAGCAAAAGTAAAGGCCGCTGAAGGCCGTTATGAAACTACTTGCATATTATTCTTTGCACCTTCGTAAATATAGAGGTTAGGTTTGATAACCATGTCATTTAGACTAGATATTTACATTTTAGTGATGACATGCAAGATCTCAAAATTAATATCAAGTACGTTCGATGACTTTTTATATGGCTAAATTGAGCGAGACCTTAAAATAATATATAAAAAATTGCCAAAAATCAACGGAGAAGGCCCTAGCTACTTGAAACTTCCACTTTGGTTTTCTAAAATTGAATGGCCTACAAAACAACATTCTCAAAATCTTTCTAAGAACTCCTTAAGAAACTTTGTTGATTTTTTTAAATATTGCACAAAGTTTCAAACTTACGATTTATACGGTTTTTGTTTTTATAAAAAAATAATTAAAATCAAATAATGATAAAATAAATAGTAAAACTTGTGAATACGTGGGTGTTGCAAAGTTATGAAACTTTTTTAGAGTCTGCTCTGTTCTATTCAGTTATTTTAAAAAGTGTTTAGTCATAAAATAAAATTAAAATGCGAAATATTTAATCACAACCGAACTTTAAATAACCAGTTTTCTACAGAAATACTAATAAACCTTTAACAAATTTGTAATCGTCATAAGTATAAACTTTGAACAAAAAATTTTCATATATGAAGTGCTAAGATTTTTTATGTTTTTCGGTTGCCACATTGGATCCGTAATTTTTAGTTTTTGGTAAATGACTTTAGACTTTATCAGCGACCCCATATAGCCAGTTTCATAGAAATCTATATATGTTTTTAATTTTTCATCCGCCATTTTGAATTTTTGGTAAACGACTTTATATTCGTAATCAGCAAATAAGAAAACCTCCAGATACCCAGTTTCATAGAAATCTATTATGTCTTTAAATTTTCGTCCACCATATTGAATCCGACTTTTTTGAATTTTTGGTAATTCGTAATCAGCGACCCAAAAATCAACTAGATAGGAAGTTTAAAAATCCATCGAAGAGTATTTGTCCAAATAGTTTCGCCTAGCTAAATTTGCTATCCGACCACTCTGTGGCGTAGCCAGGATCTAAAGAGGGGGGAGGGCCAAGGGTTAATATACCAAAAAAAAAAATTTTTATTAACCATTGTTACCGTAGTAAAAAACGCCTTGGATTTTAAGCAAACTTTTCAATTATATTCTTCTGAATCATTTCGCAGTTTCGGTTATCCAAAAAATCTTTCCTCTCTTCATTGTAGTTTTTCTGGGTATACAGTTTTAGTTGCACCTTTACACTCAATCCCAATTCTTGCGTCTCCCTTTGCGCACCCTTGGCAATGTGGGAAATCATGTGCGTGATACGGTAATTGACTCGGGTGAAGCCTTGGTTCGTGGCAGAGAGAGAGGAAGCTTCGGTGGGGCCGCTCCCGCTTATTCGGTTTAAGGGCACCCTAGAGTCAGCAGCATCTGTTCGTCTACAAGCGGGCGTCTGTTGTTTTGAAGCAAGCGGATCGCCATGTTTATCAATGATCATCTATAAAAACTCTCCATGGGATGGATTGTGCGCTAAGTCTGTTTGGGACCCCTAACATAAAAACAGATCAAATGGAAAACCCAAAACTGCTTCGGTTATTTGCCTGCAAACTTTGACGACCCACTACACGAAACAAAGAAAAGTGCTTACGAAAAGGTGACTATCCAACTGTTGGTTTGTTTAGATACATGCTAGCCTGACATCAACACAGTACAGGAAATGCGATGGACGGGGTTGGTTGCGAAAAACTTGCAGCGTGTAGGATTTGTAGCTGGGCGAGGCCCTGCAGTTTGGATCCAGGTTCACCCCTATCAGTGAACGAATTGCCATAATCCGCATGAAATCTAAACATATTTGGTTGAAAAGTCGGAAACTTCAGTCTTCATGACAACACCTCCGAGAGGCTCATCGGCTTCACTGTAACACGCAGCATGGCAGTTATTTAGTAGTACATCAGCGTCAAAACATCCACAAAACCATTCGGGTGTCCCCTGATTAAAGACGAAAAACCAATTTGATAACGCTGTGATTGATGCGACGAAATTTCGGCGTTGAAAAGCAACAGCCACAAACAGCCGAGAACCTTCGGAATTGCCTCTGAACCCTGCCTAAAAAATAAACTCCTCATCGACCGGATATAAATGAGTAGTGGAAATTGATTTCCCAATCACTTCATAAGGCTGTGGTTGGCTGCTATGACATACACAGGAATAGCTGATGCGACGAAAAATGCTATGCAGCTGTTCAGTAGTTAAATAAGTATTACGTTTTTGCTGGTTCGATTTTTATTCTATTTTTGTGTTAAAGCCACTGTGCCTATTCAAGTGAATCAGAAATAAACAGATTTTTCATGTGGTTAAATAAGGAAGCCTGGGTATTTTCCCTTCCATTTAGAATCAACCATTCTTCGAAATGAAACCAAAAGGAGGCTTTCCCAGTGCCTCCAAGAAAAGATGCTCGTCCAGTTCTTAAAAAAAATTAAATAATATGCATTTCCATGTGAAGGGGGTTGTATAAATGTAGCTATATGTAAATTCTTATGCATATGAGGCTATGTGTTTTCTCCATTTACGCCACTTTGCATTTATTTTTTAACCACTTGTCCCCACCAAACTGGAAAAATCTGACAGAGTAAAAGGTTCCAGCAGGAATGGCGTCACTTACTTAAGTGGTGAAAATTGCACACTAAAAAAATTTTACGAATGAACTAATAATTCATTACTGGTTGACTCATGCAAAGGCCAAGCACTTAAATGATCACGTACGTTCATAGATTTGACACACAGTGGAAGTATGCCACGACCGACCCAAAACTTTGGTTCATAACTTAGAGAGGCCTCCAAACAGTTCTGTCGATAAGTCCTTATAATTTATATAAGCTCTTATTATGGATTGAACACAAAACTCTGGCATTTTAATTAACCGTTGGCTGCGGAAGCCTTGTTTTTTGAGCACGTCATATGTACATACTCTTGTTGAGGTGTTCAAAACCAGAAAATGTCCTGGATTTTTCTTGTCAAACAGGTCCATTTATTGTCATTTAACAGAGGCGAGAATTATTCGGGATATTTGTGTCAAAATCGGTACGCATGAAATGGGTTATATCTTTTTAACAGGTTTTCAGAAAAAAGTATTTAATATTTTAAAATAAAGCGAAGTATTCCGCTGCTGATAGATGTTAGCGAAAGTTTCATATTTTGCTTGGATAAATAAATACCAGACAATTTCTTTGATAATGATACAATTTTTCTGAACACCCATTCTAGAGACTTGAGTAGTCAACTTGTTCCATTAAACTATATTTAGTTTATGCTTTTTCATAGTTCGTGCATCTCTACTAATTTTGATTTGAATGAATACCGTGTATTTTTCGATTTGACGTAAATAGGACATATTCGTAAATTGATGACTTCCAGAACATTATTCACATCTTTGGCTTTGAACCGATTTAAAGTTACCTGTGAATAATTAATTTTCATTAAAACCAACCAAAACTTTACTGAAGGTCCAAAGTAAATGATACAATGGCTTAAAACTTTGTGCAAGCGCTCCTTGCAGCATATTTTTGGAGCCATATGTATGACCCATTGTGGATTCTGATCGAGTTTTAATGAGACAGTTTCGATTCTCTCGTCATTTCATATCCCTTTGACAACTGTGTCAACTTCTATAAATTTATTTTTAGAGGATATCACCCTGTTTCTTTTTAGCTTAATACCGTGTCATGTTTTAAACATGTTTTTTGGTCGTTATTAAAAAAAAAATAACACATTTGGTGTGAATATTGGGCTGAAGTAAACCGGTGCGGATTTTGTTATAAACATTTTTTAATCTAACAGAATTTTGTATATTATAACTCCATAAGGTAAGGTAAGGATAACTGTGGATCGTCGTTTTCAATCTTCGACGATCTTCTTCTGATAAGCCGATTTTTTTTCTAATTGAGGTAAAGAGCCTTATCCTTAAGCTGGTGCGAAACTATGTTTTTTTAATGATTAGCTTACTACGTTAGTTTAAGCAGAAGGAATCCGTTCATTGGCTTTTGGTATATTAAATTTTAACTTGATTTTTTATCTCGAAAATGTCGGATTTTCAACGAATTTGTTCAACATTGTGTTCTGAGCAGCCACCTTTCAACGCGAATAAAACGGTCAAATTAAAATCCAGTACTATCCCTGTGGGGAAAATCTCTAGTTCTGAACTGGTGCGCTTCTAGTACATTTAGACCCAGTACTGGTTTGCGATAAATATCTTTTGCATGCAAGCAACTGGCGAATTTAACATGGCGATGTCCTAGGAAGTGTCAATTGCCCCCCGCTGCATCCCTTTTTCGATAGTTCCGAACTAGTCCTAAATTCTATAGTTCCGAACCAGTTCTAAAATCGACAGACGAAAGAAAAAAGTATCATGATTTTTCAATCTTTTTGGTTCTTCCGTGTGTGCGATTTTAAGTTATTTTGGAAGAAATGTGTTTTCAATTTGAAATTAAATTTGTTTGAATGATTGTAAGAAATGTACGTTTACATACCTTTTGCTGTAGCTGAGTTTGCAGAGGTGCTTGCTGTTATTTCTTAGATTCCAGACGGTGTCAAGATGTTGAAATGTTAACACAAATTTTAGTTTTGTATTACCAAGCTATGAAAAAGCATCTGCGAAGCACAGAATAGAAGCGTATTTGAACGAAAAAGCCGCCGAACACATATGTATGTAAAGTAAACAAGCCCCGCGCTGCATCCCTTTTTCGATAGTTCTGAACTGGTTCTAAATTCGACAAATAAGATCTAGTTCGTTCTGCATCCCTTTTTCTATAGTTCCGAACTATTTCTAAATTCGTCACTTTAGATATAGATTTCTAGTGAAAAAAACTGAAAAAAATTAGTTTTTTAAAAGTACCACTTTTCGCCGATTTTGAACTGCTGGGATCTAGTCCCTATCGGACGTTTTTGGCGATAAAGACCTAGTACGGAACTAGAAAGTTGATTCTCTAGTCCGCGGTTTCCCTACAGGGATGAAATTCAGACTTCATAATGGTAGACCTATTGTTTAACGATCTGCATTGCAACTGCTTAATACATTCCAGCAATTGCTGTACAGGAATTGCGGGAACACGTACCGATTTTGAGCGAACGATTCTTTATTCCTCCTCTTTTTTGTCAGAATCATTTTCAATATTGAAACCGTTCGATTGATGCTTTATTTTGTGGTGGACTTTGCGATCCCTGTATACGTTTCAGTAGAAACTTTCGATGTCTTAAATTTTCTCCTCTTTTGATAAAATTTCGCTGCAGTATGGCGACTAATATATTTAATTCCCATACAAAAATATGAAGTTAAAATCAAATATTTTTTTTCCAATTAACAGCGAATGGATCTGATTGACTAATCGTCCTCCAAATCATTTCAAACCCCGGTAAATAAATGTTTATTCAATGAGTTCAGAAAACCTCACCCTCTTTAATAAAATTTTTGGAGAGCAAAATAAATTTCTAGAGAATGCTTTTTAAAATGATTAATTAGCATTTCCAATAGGGTAAGTACAAATGTAATTACATTATATATGTATTTATGTGAGTATTTTCGCGGTTTAGTTGAAGCACCTGTTTCTTCAACAATCCCTCGAATTTCCCCAACATAGTTGCTGACGGCAGTCATATTTACTTGCAGCTATAAAACGCTTACCACCTTGGCAAAAGATGCCTCGTTGATTCGAAGCCTCCGAGCTGCGAATCCTTCATGCCTTACTTAATTCACGCTTGAAATATAAATGGTGCAAAATGTTAGCAAAATTTCAGAAATGAAACTACGCATAACTGCCGACTTGGGTGTGTATTGATGCGTGTACGGTTTTTTGTTGGCAGAGAGCCAGAAAAAAACTAAAAAAAAAACCTTGCAGTGTAGCAAGTGCAGAAAAGTAACACAGGTATTTAAATTAAATAAAGTCACTTTTTTTAGTTTCAATTCAACAAATAGAAGCGAGAACGAGTATTTCTCTCCAACACATTTCAGTGAACAGGGTAACAAGGATGTTACAAAGGATTGCACATATATATTTTTTACGTAGAACCAGCTGCTCGATTTTCTAAGCCTCTCTTCACTAAATTAAATAGAAAACAAATGAAGAATGAAAAAGTGAATGAAGGAATACAAAATGTCTGTGTTTTATCTGATTTCGTGATTAAGTTTTACGGAATGTCAACTGTCAATCTTTGCACAAGCTGTGAAACGTTGATGCTTCTTTTGAAATGAATTATATTTTAACGGTCAGAAAAACTGAGTGCTTGTTGTCTCTTCGCGCGAAACAAGTGAAACTTACCTAATAGAAAAAATGCCAAATAGAAAGGAGTTTGCAATATGTTTGTGTGTTTCCTTAGATTAGGTTAGGTAAGGAGGGCATGTGTGCAATATTCCATACTTTCACTCTTAACTTAAGCAAATATCAGTGGGGTGGTACTACGGTTGCCAGACGTAGTGATTTTATCAGTACAGTACTGAATTTTTTCTCTTACTGATTTTATTCATTTCCTCAATCAGTACGCTACTTAATGTCCTAATTTTTCAATATTTGTACTGATTTGTACTGAATTTTCAATTCTGAGCATACCAATTTGGAATGGGGGTCTTCTCACCGTGCTTGGTACTCAGTAACTCGGTGTTCGGTAATTTTTTCCTATGAATTTTGGTTGTGTAATATTATTTTACACAAACAAAATACTTTAGGAATTTTTAAGGGCAAGAAATTAATATAATAAATACAAGCCGTTATGTACCAGTTGCAATAATATGATGGAGTATAAGGCTATATTCCGAAACATCAAAATACAAAGAATCAGTCTCTTTTATTTCTAAAACGCACTAGAAGAAAAAGCCTAACTTACGCAACCTATATACTTAAAAACTGCCATCTAAGTCTGGTTGCGCACATTTGGCATTACAATATACTGCGGTTTAGTAATAAAAGAGACTAATGCTTTGTATTTTTATGTTGGGAATGCACCCATAATTTATTTAAAAAGAGCGCTGAAGTTTTTTTGTCGAGTGTTTGAATAACTGAATGGCTTTTGCCTGCAACTTACAATTCTTTTTTCTCAATTTTGAGACATTGTAAAAGGGTTAGACACTCAATTTGGCAAATTCTTCAAAAGTTTTTGCTCATTTGAAAAAAATAATTTATGTAAGCCATGAGGAAATAAAGATGAAGTCTTCAAATAGTGGTACGCTTCCACAGTTTGAAAAAATATGTGATTTGGTTTTTTTTCTTATACCAGACTCAAACGAAGCAACTTAGGGAATCATGAGTATAATGTTTGCTTCCTGGCGCAAAGAGAGAATTGATGTAAGTGAACTCTTCAAAATAAAAGTAATTTTTAAATGAAATGTAAAGAATTATTTGACTATTTAAAAACTGAAAGTAGAAAATCTCATTGAGCCGTATGCATAAATCCTAAACGAATGCTTTTTCTTAAAATTTCTGTCCTTTTACTAGATTTGTTCAAATAAATTGAAGGGATGAATTATTTTATTCAGAAATTCGATTATACCAATTTAAATTGCAAACTCAATTTTGCAACGGTTTGAGTGTAAATTCTAGAATCTAAGTGTGTGTGTCGGCCGCTGTGGTGTAGTGGTAAGCAGTGCGCGCTTCCACTCCGCAACGCCTGGGTTCAAACCCTGGTCAAAGCAACATCGCAAAAAATATAGAAAAAAGGTTTTTTCTTAACAGCGGTCGTCCCTCGGCAGGCAATGGCAAACCTCCGAGTGTATTTCTGCCATGAAAAATAGCTTCTCATAAAAATACAATCGCCGTTCGGAGTCGGCGTAAAACTGTAGGTCCCTCCGTTTTGTGTGACAACATCAAGGCGCACGCCACAAATCGGAGGAGAAGCTCGGCCAAACACTAACATATGTGTAAGCGCCAATCTATTATTATTATTATTAAGTGTGTGTGTAAAAGCACCTGGTCCTACCAGCAAAGGTTTAGACGGCCAAGGGTTGAAGAACTTCTTTCTGAAGTTGCGTTACTACGAGTAGCTTCAATTTTAGCCAGATTGCAGAAAAGTAGGCTCCAAACATAAAGAGATTTTGAAATGAATTGCAGAGAATTTCTTGAATTTTTAAAAAGTAATGACGGCCAGCTGTCAGTCAAAATGTAACAAAAATCAAAAAATAATAATAATAAAAAATACACATTCGTAACAACACATATTGTAGTAATTTACGAATCGATTCGAAGCGTAAAACAATGTCGAATGTGAATATAATTTAATTTGTTTATTGACCTCTATGTATAAACCGTGGTGGATGTTATAATAGAAACTTTTTATTTTGAACAGTTTTTTCCATATTTCAGTTTTGGCCGTATAAAAATTATAAAATTTTTGTTTATTCCATGTTTAATATTTTTTACTAAAGTCTAGCTCATTATATAACAACCCTATTTCAAATTTTGTACAAAAATTAATTTCAAAATTCAAAAAAGAATTACGAAAATTCCCCAAAAAATGCAAACTTTTTGTTCAGAAATTTGAAAAAAAAACCTTAGGGATGCAGTTTTTAGCCCATTAAACTTTAGTAGGATAAAGTGCAAGTTTCAAGATCCTACAAAATCGGGTTGATTTTTAATAATTTTTTTGTAAGCTAAGCACTTTCCGCCATATGAAAAGAAATTTTGAGCATACTTTGCAAATTATTAAAAATTTAAATTTCCCGAATAAAAAGTTTGAAATTTTTGGGGGATTTCGGTAAATTTTTTAGAATTTTGTATTGCGTTTTTGTATAAAACGCGTTTGCTATATAACTAGACTAGACTTTTATAAAAAAATATTAAGCATCGAATAAACAAAAAAGTATAGCCAAACCTGGTAAAGCAAAACCGCAACAGGGCTCTGCTAAAAATTCACAACGTTTGTTTTTGATCTGCTTTATGGAAGAATGTGAGATTTTGGAAATTTTCAAAATGGCGACTGGAAACCGGAGAAAAATCGAGTTTTCGAATTGAAACACCTGTTAAATAAAAAGTTTACGACCGAATAATTTTTGTGGTTAGTAATTAACGTTCACGAAAAACTGGTATCTATGATAGGTTGACTCACGGTTTCTTTCATGTATTTTTATATTTTTTAAATTTCTTTTATTTTTATTGGACATAAACAATAAATTATGGGTGACGTAATCTATGTATTTAAAAATATGTCCGCCATATTGAATCCGCCATTTGCACTTTTGAAAACGCATTATTGATTCGTAATCAGTGACCCAAAAACCCCTAGGTGCAAAATGTTACGAAAACGAAAAAAAAAATAAATAAATAAAAATGTCTGCCATATGGGATCTGAAATTTTTATTTCTTAACAACTCATTACGGAATCGTTATGAGCGACCACAGCGACCACAAAATCATAAAAACTAAACAATTGTTTACCTTATACCCTGTTTCAAAAAAGTAGTGTAAATGAGTATTGTTTTTACCTTATAATTTATAAAATATTTTGTATCTTTAGTTTATTTTCCATAAAAGTTTGAGAGAAAATATTCCATCTTTAACGACCTGTGGGCAATTTTGACCCAGGACCACAGGGTAAGAGTTAAAAAATATGTCCGCCATATTGGAACCGAAGTTTTGAATTAAAAAAAAATATATTACAATTTTGTATTCAGCGACCCCAAATACGTTAATCACCACAATTTGTGGTCAACAACAGTCCGGTGAAAATTTGTTTATTTGACACGTGTTTTAATTCAATATCTCGATTAAACAGTGCCAGATTGACTACACAAAAAAAAATCGAAACAATAAATAAACATAACCAGAATGCAAAAGAGAAATCGATTTAGTGATCCAAGAATTTTAGATTTCTTTGTTTACGAAAAAATTGAATAAGAGTTTTTAGAAAAGTAGACGAAGAGGAAGTTAGGCTATTTTTTCCATTTTGAAGGTACATATGTATGTACCCTTGTTGTCAGCTGATTAAGTTAAGGAGATATTTTGACCAGTTTTGGCTATTTTTCTTTAGAATATTTAATGTTTTAAATTTTTTATAAAAGTTTAGCACATTACTTAACCTGTACCACACACATCCACATTTCAAACAAAATTTCGTATAAAATTTATAAAAACTAAACAAACTTTTAAAATTACACTCAACAATTTTAAAGTTTTATTAAACATTTTAGAAAACTGTTAGGTAAAGTGTAAATTTAAAGACGCTAGAAGACCGCGTTGATTTTTAATAATTTTTCTGGCTGATGGTTTTGAACATTTTCTCCCATATTAATATGCTCGACAATGACTTTTATTTGGAGGAAAATGTCTAGCACCGTCAGAAAAAAAAAACACTATAAAAAATCAACGCGATTTTCTAGCGTTCTAAGACTTGTATTCTAACCAACTAAAATTTAATCGGCTATAAAACTGCATACCTAGAATTTTTCGAAAAAAATGTAATAAAAAGTTTAAAATTTTGGGTGTCATTTTTAAAGTTTGTTTAATTTTTGTAAGAAGTGGGAAATGTGGATTTATATGGTGCTGGTTATGTAACGTATTAGACCTTCAAAAAAAAAATTATGACCAATAAATAAGCAAAAGTCAAATAACCAAAACTGCTCAAAATGTCACTTAACTTAATCAGCTGACCACAAGGGTATATTCAAAACTTAATGAAAGATAAACAAAATGTGTTGTGCTTAAAAAAAACAAAAGTTTTGACTTCACTCCCGTACATAGTGAAAAATATTGGAACTAAGCCGAGCTCTGTATAATTCGCCTACGGGGCATTCCAAAGTGACGGGTGGGACATTTTACCTCGTTTTTGCTCAAACTTTTAGTAAACTCTCTTTAACCATTGATTTGACAAGTGTCTTGCTGTTAACACTTGAAGTCCGATATCAGTTAAATACGAAACTGATAACGTATAAAAGCTAGAATGTTAATTACCATTTTATGCTTTAATGCCATTATTATATAAAAAAATATATATATATATATATTTGCTTGTGACGGGTGGGACGAGTCTCCTTTGAGGACACATAGTTCATGAGTAAAATGAACTCTGCTGATTTGATGTGAATATGTTTAATACGGGGACCTCATTTAAAAAATGGGAAACTTAAGAATTTATATGTCACCTTAAAAAAATACATAGTTTGCTGTGACGAGTGATACATCATATAAGCATTTTCTTGAACGCTTATAACTTCACCATAAATGTATTTTTTTAATAGCTTACCACCATTTTAAAGCTCATGAGTCGTGATTTCTTTTTGGATAATTATTTTTTGCATTGCCACCTTTAGTAGACGAGTAACGCCTTGAAAACTTGACGAAAACATATAACAGTATATTATATATCGTCGATGTTTTTGAAAAACCGCCCAACGACCAGTTGCAAAACCGCCTTAATCGCCACTATGACACAAATGAGATTTGGTAACCCTGAACTATAGGCATCGAGATTTATGCATAAGAATCGTAAAATCGTTATTAAAAACAGATTTGTAAAATAATAGCTAGAGAAAATACCGCCTATCAAGGCAATGACTTCAAAGAAAACCCGTTTTTTCGCTCTCCTGTAAAATTTTAGCGCCGTAAGATAGGCGGTTTTGCAAAAACATCGACGATATGCATTTATAACAATAAAATAGAGAAAATAGTGAAAAATAAACGGATACAAATCTATTGGATAAAGATTTATTCTACCTGCTTTACTGTTTTTACAGATTTAAACACAATGTATGTAATTTATTTTTTATCTGAGGTGTCGTCTTCGCTGGAATGGTCCCTGTATAATTGCCCTTGTGTGTGGGTATGTAAGCTTTTATATCCTTTGGGTTTTTTCTTTGCCCATACACTGCATTTTGAACAAATAAATACCTTCTTGATCCTACAATTTCTCCAATTGCAAAGCTTTGTATGTACGTACATTAGGGTGGTCCAAAAATGCATGTGAAAAAGTAAAGTCGGAATTTTTATGCTCTCACCCCCTAGGAATGTTCTATACCGAAACAAATATACCCTTTTTTTATTTTGAGATCAAAAAATATTCAGAGGTCGCTCAAAGCGCCCAAAGTTTTCCATGTATTTGATATGGGCAAAAAACAACTTTTCATAGGAATGGTATAGAATAGTTAGAAATCAATATTTTTCTACCACAAAAAACTCTGTTTAACTGCAGGAGATTCCCAGTAATAATATCTAATTGTTTATTTAACCGTGTTTTCATTGCATTGTATTAAAAAATTATTAAATAAACAATTGGGTATTATTATTGAAAGTATCCTGAAGAGAACCAGAGTTTTCCGATCGAAAAATATTGACTTTCAAGAATTCTATAACGTTTCTACGAAACAAAATATTTTTCCCACATAAAAATACGCTTGAGCGCTTTGAACGACCTCTGAATATATTTCGATTTCAAAATAAAAAAAATAGGGGTATACTTATTTTCAATATAGCATAATCCTAGGGGGTGAGAGCATTACAATTCCGACTTTACTGTTTTTGGACCACCCTAACGTACATATGTATGTATTGTTATTGCACTACATTTCTGAGACTTGTTCAACTACTTGGAATTAACTAAGATATACACTGTGCAACAAGAATAACAAGAGTAAATAACAAGAAGCTGAGACAGCAATAAATGATGCATAGGGACAGTTGATGGCTAACAAGACGCGAATCGTTGTAGTAGCTAGGTTATGCAAGACAAAGTGAATGCTTTTTGGAGAATGAATAAATGAAGGAGTGTTTGACCGACTAAGCGAACTCATGTTAAACGCTTTGTTTACAATGCAATTGTCCTGTTGCACAAGTTAAACAAGTAAAACTTGCATTTTCTTGTTAAAGGACATCAAATTCTGCCAGCTTTAGCAATCTACAATCAAATGTTTTTCACTAAGGAGAAAAACCTTTGAAAAATGTTTCAATTAATATCTTTGCTCAGCAGCTTTCGTCTACGCGTCGTAGTACATATGCCAATATGCAGAAAATTCCACAGAATTCAATGTATCAATTTTTTGATAGAGAAATGAATTAGATTTTAGGAAAAAACCATCAGTTGATTGGCTATCAATTGATTGCTCTTTTTTACTTAACTTAGAAAGTTGTTGGAATTTTTGTATCTTCGTGCACACATACAGAAACCGAATATGTTGCAACTTTCATGCATGTGTATGTATATTCAGTTGTAGAGGACTTTTTCGAAATATACATGCCAAATATGTTCCAACCCTTCAGAAAAGTCTACCAAATTAAAGCTAAATTTGGATGTTATTTATTTCGTTCAAAAATATTATATTATATGTACATATCGCCGTTTAATGTACAAAACGCGTATCGTCGTTCTGCAAAACCGCTTTACTGAAATTTTTTGCCAAAAAATGGATTTGCTCACACAAGCTCTTGGCTCAATCCTTATCCATCCGTCCTGAAATATACTAGCTAGAAATGCGATTGATTTAAGAAAAAAGAGAACCATTTTTATAATATGTACTTTAAAGAACGATAAGTACATATTTTGAAAATTTCCGATACAACGTAAATTTTTTGTTGTTGAACATTTTAGATAATCATATATGTACATTAGGGTGGCTCTTAAATATAGAAGGCAAATTTTTACATCAGATCTCCTAAGGTTCAACACCTACGTCGATGCTACTATAGCCGAAAATATCGTATTTAAATTTTGGTCCCGATTGGAGTCGCATAATTCAGATTCCTCTATGGAGACTCAAAAAATTAAAAGTTTTTTTCACCTAATACCCAAAATAGATAGCACTATAGTCAAAGATATCATATATAAATTTTGGTCTGAATTGAAGACGGTAAGGCGTGTGCAGTGGTTAAGCGTTTCCCTACCAACTGGACCTTGGAAGTTTATACTTTGAACTTTAAAGATTTAACTGCAGCGTATGTGTCAGAATAGATCGATATGAGTAATATAGCGACATCCTTTATTGCGGGTTAAGTGAAAGTTTACTGGAGTGGATCCTGTTACATATAAAATAAATGTAATCAAAATTTCAAACTATTTATCAACAATTTTCGGAAAATTTTCAAGTTGCAATTTCGTAGTTCATTCAATTTAAGTGTCATAAGCTGTAAGTTTCAAGTCGCTAAAGTTAATTTTACAGATTTATTTTTTCCGAGGGTGTTGGGAATTTTCTTCTATATAAAAATAAATTTTTCTTAATGCTTTATATAGAAGAAATACTCTAGACCACTAGTGTCCAACCGATATCACCCCAAGAACTATTTGAAACCATTACTAAATTAACCTAAATTTTAATTGATCCCTATTTATTTATTAATATAAATTATACAGCTACCGGAAATAAAGGAATGCACGTAAATAAAGAACATTCGTTGTATTGTGACAATATTTCCGCTTAATTGGGAAAAATATAATACTGATTCCATATAGAACATGTCGTCGCCCAAAATGCAAAAATCCGGAACTAACAAAATATTTAAGACTTCCTTTTTGATTGATTATGATGCATTTCATCGCATTGGAAGCCCCAAATCGTTTGAGGAAAAAAAATTGTTAGTTAGGAATCTTTGCATTAGTATTCATGCATCGCTTTTCAAATTTCGATGGTAACTGAAGAAATTTTTCCATGCACTGCGCTGGTTATATCCCGCAGGAATTTCCGAGTCCAGAAGAGCAAAAGATGGGAAAAGCTGACAGTTTTTGTCCCCCAACAGCCTCTTTCATATGATATGTCAATTTTCTCAAAAAACGCTGAGATTTCGGTCATAATTTCTGAAAACTTTTATTGAGATTATTTAATTTGCAATTATATCATTTAAAAATGCCAAGTCGGAGAATGCATTGTCGCTTCATTAATGTCTTTGGATTTCAGAAATATCTTTTTTTACAATTGTCTAATCTCATTTACAATTGGCTCTTCTCACTTTCAATTAAAGGTTTCCCATTTACAACAACCGGAAATGGCGTAGTTCGATACAGAGTATTCTTCTGTCCATCTTTTTGTTTGGAGGCGCCCAAAAAAGGGGGTCACGAGCTACTAGGCGCCCGCGAACTACCGGTTGGACAATACTGCTCTACACCCTCGGCAAAAATAAAAATTCCAAAAGAACTAAGTAAGGCTGCGTTTCACCAGATTAATTTAAGTGAAAATTACTTAAATTTTTGAATTTTTGGTTTCACCAATCAATTTTAATTTGTTTAAAATTTTTATTTAAGTGACCTATGCTCTTCACTTAAATAAAAATTAAATCAGAATAAACCCACTCAGAGATGTTATGTTTAATCAGCTGATCAATATACACACACCACAATCTTGTGTATGTGTTGCTTCTTGTAACTATACCAGCCCTGCTTTTACAACACAGCGTACCAAAGCTTTCAAAAGCTCCCAGTACAAATGAAAGCTTCCGCTGGCCAAGTCTGGTTTAAGCTGCCTTTACATGAGGCGATTTTTTGACAGGCGATAATTGCCTGCAAAATTTGACTTGCTGTCTACTTTGAGGCAAGCGATTTTTGAATCACCGTTTACACGAGCGATTTTTACTGGAGCAATGTTGACTCGCCTAGAAAATCTCCTCATATAAATCCAGCTGTACAACCACTTTTTACTCACTGAAATAAAAGGCCTATTAAAACTGAAAATAATTTAAATGAGGATTAAATAAAAAATTAAATTAAATTTATGTTGGTATTGTTGTAGGCTGGTCGATCTATTTCTCCATGTGCAAGAAAAATACTTTTTTCTCCACTTATTTGCCCAACGTTTCGCTAACTACCTTAGCATCATCAGGGGCGATTCTTTATTATAAATATCAACAAAAAACAGNTTAAATTTAATTTCCTCTTAAAAGAGTTTGGAGAAACGCAGCCTAAGTGTGCTTAACAATAATTTAATTTTATGCCAATTTCGAGTGCGTAGATTTACTTACATACGTAAATAACATACATTTACATCCGTGCGAATACTTAAAATCGACATACATTTTTATTCACCAAATCTCGGTCAATAGACTGCAGTTCTGCTTAAATCAAATGTCATTGTAACAGGGACATTACAGTGGAGTCCGTAAGCGTGTGTTGTGCGCTTTGAATATGCTATTACACACAAATATGCAAACATTTGTACACATATGTAGGTATTTGCGATAAGTCCATATGAATACAGGGCTGCCATAGCCCTCGACTTGTCGAATTTAAACAAAATTTTAAAGTTGATCGGTAGAGAGTCGAAACC
This sequence comes from Rhagoletis zephyria, assembly GCF_001687245.7. Classification (NCBI taxonomy): domain Eukaryota; kingdom Metazoa; phylum Arthropoda; class Insecta; order Diptera; family Tephritidae; genus Rhagoletis; species Rhagoletis zephyria. The sequence goes on from NW_016157094.1 coordinate 851,823, forward strand.
ACGGCGGAAACTGCCCTGCAGGTGCTAACTGATATTACAATGTTGCAACAAGCATTTAGTTGAAGATAAAGTATGAGTGCTCATTTTATTGACGATGAAAAAGAATTTTAGAATACATATGGGTATTTCCTGGGTTACGGACGCGACATTCGTACGACTTTAGAGTTAAATAAATCATACGAAAACTGAAGTCACTTGTAAAAAAATTTGCTGTTGTGTAGCTTTTATACCGTCCTTTGGTTGACAAAAAACTAGGTGCGCTTGGAACACTGAAGTCGAGAAAATCGATGAAAAGTAGGGCATAACGGACGCGACAAAAACAGAAGTGATTTCAGAGTACATGTTAAAACTAAGCAAAACTCAGCGAATCGTGTAAGGTTTTCCTTTATTAAACATTCTTTAAATAAAGTCTAATTATGGACCGTTACAACCAATTCATTTTTAATCAGAAGCAATTTCTTGTTGATTTAATTTTGAATTAAAATCTGGTAACGGACGCGACATGTCGGACGCGACAGATTTTCCCCCCCATACAATATTTTTACTAGTAACACATACTAAATTTAATTTTTTATTTATTTTTTTCAGTTCTTTTCTCCACAGTTTAAAACCTATTTTCGACATCTGAATATGAAATATAAAGTTATAAAGCTGTTTAAATTCATTTACTTGCATTTTCGGTTTACCTTTTTTGGGAAATGCCCATATGTATATTATCTTGCCAATTCACCAAAAGCTTTATGCAATAAAGAAGGGGGACTCGAATTATTTGGAAGATCTAAAATAAAATGACAGAGTCCATGAAATTTCTCGTAGGGTGCTTACTGAGGTAGGGACATAAATAACTATGGGGTGCACAAATACTTACAATGTAAGTCTTGGATATATGCACAATGCATATATTTATATTGGCATACGTGCATATATACATAAATGCATATAACAACCTGTACTCTGGACAACAATAGAGTGGCATTAAACGCAAACAAATGTACTGGCAAACTAATGCAGAAATAGATGTGCAGAGCGATATAGACAGACAAACAATAAAATTTTAAACCGGCAGACACATCGACTTCTGGGACAATTGTTATCCTGCTGCAACAAAAATCACTAGCACAACAAACAAATGAAACTCTCTGGTTGTAGATGTCTAAAAATACAAACAGTCAGAGAAGCAGCCCGTGTGACGGTGAATACTATATTCATACGTTAGACAACTAGTTAGTCAGTTCGTTATGCAGTAAGTCAGTCAACCTGTCAGTCAAGTGGTAAGCGTTGACAAAGTTTACATTGCGTTACCAGCACAAATAGTGGCGTCAATTGAAAATGTCAGCAACATTTTTTGATTTCCCCACGGAAATTGATGGTATTTGCCCACCTGTGCAGCCAAAACGGATGCAGTGCAGAGGAAAAGAGTAAAGCAAGAGATTCAGTGGAGGCACAACGGGTGGTATGAATGTAAGTGGAGAGAAATATGCAAACACTTGAGTATATATGCTGGTTGAAATGTGGGGTCTTGCTATGTATATGCACCAAAGCAACCATATTTACTTACACCTCTGTAGACGTAATATATGCTTAGATGTTAAATGTTTGTATGTATGTACATAGGTAGATTAAATCACATTGGGACTCTACGGATATAAGGATAATGAAAGGTATGCTGCTCACTTCCTTTACAGGTCTTTTACCCTAGTTTCTTTACCAATTTACTGTACGCGTCTTGAAAATGTCAAATATGTAATTAGCCAATTGTTGCAAAATAAGTAAAAAAAACCTGGTATGAAATAATTTGAATATGAACTGGAATTAAAGGAACTACGAGGGATTTCAGCTAAAAGTCAAAAAGGCATAGAAGAAAACTGGGAGACAGATAAAATGACAATACGGTCTTACACCCTAGAGCTCAATCGAATGGCGCACACGTTCACAAAATTTATCGTATTTCCGAGGATAGCCGTAATATTTAAAGATTATGCTATGTACCACATATAAATTGACAGCCTGGGAGCAATTGAGCTTTAAACTTTACCACGAGTGTAAAGGATAAAATGACAAGAATCGCTCTCGTAAGTATAATAACGGCTGTAGGTCGACGATAGTAGTAGTAGCTATAGCAACTAATTCAGCAGTTACTTTTCTAACTTTTTGAAAATTACACTTGAGTATGTTAATCTGCTCTATCTGTTGTCGTAATTCTTTTTGTCGAGTTTCGTTTTTTTTTTGGTTGAAATTTTCTGATAGGTACCTGATAAAATTCTTTATAAAATACAGTAAATAGCGTAAATTATTTTATAAGTTATATCGTTGGAAAAAAAAATTAGTACCTAAATTTTATTTAAACCATTTTTTTTAAGTTTGTTCTTTCTTTGGGTACTTTTATGACAGTTACAAGTAATTTTTTAAGAAAAAAAAACAAATCCGACTTCAATACTCATATAAAAATTTAAGAGTACCGTTAATTTCTTCATTATCGAATCAACGGATCTAAACCAGATAAGTCCCTTTCCTTTAAATAAAGAATTATAGAAATTTTAATTCCTTTTCCTTTAAGTAATTTTTATTATAAATACCAACCAAAGACCAACGATAAAGGTTTTCGAAATATCGATTGCAAGATTTGACCCAAACAAACATACGTATACACATACATACATAGCAAGTTAAATAAAAGCTTGTAAAAGCTTCTTCTATGTTGTGTAAATATTCTGATGCTGTATTGATTACCAGTATCTCACTAGAACCAAATATTTATTAATGTTTACCATGGGAGTATATGGAAATTTCTAAATTTAAAGCCGGTTTTCTCGAGTCTTGCTTTTTTGAGTTATGACACTATTAAAGTAAAAGCGATATGTATATAGTTTATAACATTTGAACGAAACGCCTTGAAATGTGTTATATAGTAGCTATACTTTAAGATGTCCTTTAATAACGCTTTCAGAGACATAATCAAAGGCACTAAAAGGAAAGTAATTTTGCTGACTTTTAAATATCTGCTCTATTTGGCCTTATAAGACAGCTTTCAAACAGTTATTGCAGAGGTAGTAAAAATATGGAAAGAAAAATTTAAAACTTTTTAATTAGGCGTTGCGTGCCATAGGTATTATGGTACAGAAATCTCGCAAGATTCACGCAAACTACGTTCAACAAAATTCATACAAAAAACTATCACACAACTCGAGTAACTAACAGCTTGAAAATTCCTAAAAATGTAACTAACAATAATCAATGAGCACACTTCAGACTTGGAACCATTTAAACTTTTGGCCATTTCATTGACAGGCTGCTCGGTTGGTCAGCTTTAAGAATTCAATGAAACGCTTTGACATACATATCTGTATATATGTATGTACATGCACACGCATGTATTGAACAACGCTGCTGAGGTCAGTGTGTAGGAACTCCTTAATGTCCTGCGCCAGTGATGCGTCCTGCCATGCCGTGCTCTAAGTGCGCAGTGTGAATGGTTCTTTGTCGTAATCATTAGAAAGTTTACCCTTGTGTATCTCTGCACTGTGAGTGCTTCATGAATATTGAAAAACTTTGCTCGTTCGTTCCCTACTTCTATGGTCGCAGACTGATCACAGCCTTTGGATTCTTCCATCGACACATCGACGTCACTGATGGCAATAATGCCGAAAACGTTCCATTTTGAAATGCGTGTGTGGGTGTATGTAGTATATGTCTGCCTATGAATGTAAAGCTTTCAAGTGACACACAACCCAAAATTGAAGTCGCCTATATGTAGGTACTGATAAAATTGCTGTCTGTACAAGCATATGTTTGTTTGTAGGCAGTGTTGCCAGGTCACTGAAGTGAAAAATCGTCAGTTTGACTCTAAAAATCATCATTTACATGCAAAAATCTTCAACATATAAACGATTATAATAACCAGAACCAGGAAGCTCTTTTTTAATTTTATTCTAGCTTCTGATTGCTATACGTAAAAAATAAAAAGTTTAACTTATTTACGAATTTTTGAACCTCGTATTATCTAATTTTAACAAAAATATTTTTCATTGCAATAAAATCACATTTTCATGTTTATTTTTTCCAACTGCAACTTAACGATGTGCATTAAAAACTGTTCATGCTTACAAGTTTTGCTAAAGAACTTGTGCATAATTCCCTTCGCGAAATATAATATGTCCAGTGCACAACGTCACAACGCCAAAATTATGAATTTGACTGCCAAAAACTACACAAAGTGATGAAACAAAGAATAACACTATTTATCGATAACTACTATTAGTGCTGCCACATGACTGACATAATTTCGTTACGACAATTATGTAAGTATTAGCGGAAATGATAAATTCTCAAGAGGTGTTTACGCTGCAATTTTTAGTTGTCTGTGTAACTATCTTCAAAGTTGAGAACCTTTGGAACCCGCCAAATTTGCACATAAAGAAAAATCGTTACTTGGTCACATAAATCGTCAAATCGTCATGGCAGTGAAAAATCTTGAAAATATCGACCAAATCGGCAACCTGGCAACACTGTTTGAGGGTGATGCATGGGAATGCCATTACAATTGTATGCGAATGTTATATGGCTGTGTGCCGTGTATGACCAAAACGATGTTTGTATGTTTGTGAAGTAGTGTTGAAATTTTCAACTTGAAAACTGGCTGACAAAGCTTCCAGCATATGTAGGTTGTGTGGTATGTGAGTATGCCAAAATTTTCAGTGGCTGAGCACCACAGCTTTGCAAAAGAAAGCTTATGGTGATTTCGTTTCTTGCAAAAAATGTTGCCCTCCCCCGGTGCAAAATGTGTTCGATGTTACACTCAACCCTGTAAAAAGGCCTGTTTTTGCATTCTTGTCCTTGTTTAGCTCACGCATCCCTTAATATTGTCGTTTTAAATAAGGTGACCGGAATTTTCTAGCATTCCAGGAGGACAAATTCTCCATATTGAAAACACAAAAAATTTGTTTTATATTTATTTAACACATAAATAACGAATAAGTTAACATTGTTAAAAGAAATAAAAACAATTCAAATTTGCTCTAAGTACAAGTCAAACAAGTTAATAGTACACCGCGTTACGTAATTATAAGACCGAAACATATTTCCGTTGATTTTTGGCAATTTTTTTTTTGTTGACAGTGTTGTTAATTTTCTTCCATATAAGAAAATGTCGAACATACTTTGTATGGAAGAAAATGAGTGGCAACGTAAAAAAATGCCAAATATCAACGATATTTTGTAGACATATAATACTCGCACTTTATTTTACTAAAATTGCATGGGCTATAAAACTGCATACGCAAAACTTTTCCCAAAATTCTTAAACAAAAGTTTAAAATTTTGGCGGAAATTCGCTGAATTTTTATATTTTCACATAGTTGGAAATGTGAATTTTTATGGTGTTTGTTATAGAATGAACTATATTTTTATAAGAAAATGTTTAAAAATAAATAGCTGTTTTGGATTGGCTTAAACAGGCCTGCGAAATCTAATTTTTCCCCTTTCCAATAATCATGTTCTTTTTTTTTAATATCTAGGTTAGGGCTGCCAGACGTCTTGGTTTTACAGGATTTGTCCTGATTTAGACAAATTGTCGAGGAGTCCTGGCCCACACTTCGATTGTCCTGATCTTTTAATGAAGGTCAATGCAGAAACTCCTCTAATTTTTAGCAGATTTTTGCTATGTAAAAAAGGTTAAGCCTTCTGTCATTAGTAGTCGAAAACTGAAACCAAAACGTTTTTTCTAACATGTTGAATATCTTCTTTCTGGTTTGTTTATTTGATTAAAATCTTTTCTTTTCAGGCAAATGCCGAAAAAGTGCAAGTTCCTGATCAGGTACACGACTGAGGGGTCATACATAAGTACTATCCAGTAGATAATATCAGGAGCTAAAATCTTATCCAAAAGTTATTCCTTTCTCCTTCATTTTTTGTATGGAGCGGCACAAATTGAAGGGCTTCTGCTTTCGCTACTCAAAAAAATAGCTTTCAGAAGGACTTTTGTAGGACGCCGTTTGAAGAAGTTCTTTTAAAGTTTTTCTTAATTTATAAAAATCATACTTCCTTAAGGAATTTATTTAATGTTCATATCAAATTGTTTTATTTAGACATGCAATTCCTATTGAATCTTTTTTGTAATGCTAAGTAATATAAACATATACTTAAGTAAGTATAAGCACTTTTTTCAGTCCTTGTTGGGTAAGACTTTTAGAATGGCTTCACGTAAGACAGCCTACCTAAATTATCTTCAGGTTATGAATATAAAAATTGGCAAAAATGATCATGAAGTGCGTTGTAGGATATGCGAAAATTCGCTAATGGTGGTTGGGACAACATTCAAGACTACGGTAAAGGCGCCGCTTTTTCAAAGTTACGTCACCGTCAAGATACATTTGTTCGTTTATAATTAAATATTCAGAACTTAAGCGTTTCATCATCATCAACCTTTAAGTTCTACGAATTGTGTCACAAAACTACATTGCTTATAATATCAGAACCAAAGCAACTTTACTTATGGGGAATATATTGGCGCCATATTCACTTGTGTCTTCGTTTTTGATTTGGATGATAAGTGTCTTAGTCGATGGGTTCAGGATTATGGCAGCCGTAATCTAGGTATGTTAAATTAAAATACATCCCTGGTTCTTTTCCAGCACGTCGAGATTTATTTTTATTGATGAAATGTACTTACATGTTAGAATTTTTAGCAATTTCCATGAAAAACCAAAAGTTAATTTATTTAGAATAGAATTTTTACTTAAAAGCCAATAGTATTAGTAATAATATTCATAAAGAGCCTAAGTAAATCAGAACGACTTATGTTATTTTGAAGTTAACGCTAGTAATGCACGGCAATGCTAAAAAATATTATAAAAATAATTTTCTCGAAAAGTTTTCGTGACGGAATTTTATTATCTTTTTGATAGCGTGGTACCTATACATACCCAAATCGCTAATTAATTTTTTAAGGGGCAAACTACACAGGTCTGTGCTATTTTTGATTACGTACTTGGATGTTAAATAACACATTTTCTAAAAAAATGTAAGCAGATTTGCTCTCCAATGCAACGAACATACTTATTTTAAGTCATCTTACAAAACCATTTATCAAGATAAAAGATCCTCATACACAAATTTTGCCACTGATAAAACCTATACCTACATATATATGTATCTGGCAAACAAAATGACATATGGTAGGCAATAATTTACACCTACGCGTCGTTAGCGAATCTATCAATCTTGTAAATGGTAAAATATTATTGATTAGGGCTAAAGACGGTTCACTGTTCAACTTTCGCAGGCGATTAGTTGAATCAAATGTTTACATCATTTAACTGAAATTGGAACAATGTAAACGCCTATTAAATACAGCGATTAGAAAATAATAATATTCTGAGTGCAATTTTTTTAAAAGTTCATTACTGCTACAAAACTTGAAAAGGAGGTCAAGGAGGACATTTTTGCTCAAAAGGAGGACAGAGAAGGACACAATTTTTGAGGAGGACAAATCACATTTGAGGAGGACAATCCTCCTCAAAGGAGGACGGTCGGTCAGCTTATTTTAAACAACCATCTGATTTTCAGGGCAACCATCTGCCCTAACAAGGCTTCACAGGGCAGAGAATGTGCCTTTTTTGCCTTACAAGAGTGTGATATTTTAAGAAACGAACACAAAATTTTCTCACGCTTTGCCTTTATTTTAGAATTGAATACGAAAAGAGAAAGGGGCAATCAAAAGGCGACATTTTTTGGTAGAAACGAAATCACCATAAGACAAATTTAAAATGCATTTTCTTCTTGGAATTTTGTTAAGAGATCGTAGATCTTTATTTATTTTGAATGAAAAAAGGTCATATTAACAGCTTAATCAGCTCAACGTCATTTTGCTAGAACTCAAAGTTGTGATAGTAGCAGTTATGAGTCCATACTTTTTAATAATAATAATAGTAATAGATTGGCGCTCACACATATGTTAGTGTTTGGCCGAGCTTCTCCTCCGATCTATGGCGTGCGCTTTGATGTTGCCACACAAGGAGGAGAGGAAACTATTTTCCATGGCAGAAACACACTCGGAGGTTTGCCATTGCCTGCCGAGGGTTTGCTTTTATGTTTTGATGTTGGGTTGAACCGGGGTTGAACCCAGGCCCTGAAGAATGGTAGCGCGCACTGCTAGCCACTACACCACTAAGTCTTTTAATTACAGGCCACTACACTAAAATTTGTTTAGTTTTTCGGTAGTTTGTTCATTAACAAGATTAGTAAGAAAATTAAATTGTTTGCGTACATTGGCCACTATAATCGTACTGTACAGAAACGAAGGCCAAAGGCAAAATCGGATGATTTAGGTCATCCACATGAAGAAATTAGTTTTTATTTAATTTGTCAAGTACAAGAACTAAAGCAGAATATCGACGACGCTTGGGAGGAAATCAAAACTGTTTACCCCAAACTTTACGGACTTTCGAAAAAATACCGTCATTTAGTTGGTACCTCGGTGCCTGCTGAGAACCTTTTTTCAAAAGCTGGTGCTACAGCCACCGAGAAACGAAACTGCTTAACAACAAAACGCTTACCAAAAGTTATGTTTTTACACACCTGGTTAAATAATATAAAATTATCGCCGCTAAAAATACTCGCTTTATTTTATTTAAGGCTACTTTACAAGAGAATTAGAATTGTTTTATGCAATTTTTTTTTGTAAATACTCACTGTAAAAAAAATCCTTTAAAAATTCGGTTAATCGATTATTTCTCAAAAATTGTAATTAATTTTTTTGGCTTGTGATAAATCATATGATTAATAAATCGATTATTTTATTTTTTTTTCGATCCCTTCATGTATGCTATCATCATCTTCGTGCATCTTACGATAATTGCCTATTGACTGATGCTTCGCTGGTGCAAATCAAATCAGTTGCTGTTGACAGTGCTCGGACGCAAAAGATTTGAAGTGAAGTTTTAAGATCGAAGTGTGCCATGTGAAATAAAAAAAATTGCTGCAACTTTATTCCTTGGTAAATTTGATTGCGTCCAGAGGCATCGATCCATCATTTGCAAGGCCGAATTTGCCCATAACATGGCTTAAACTCAGCCGGATCTATGTGGTAGAGTAATTGAAAAATGGACCATTCCATGGTCCCATAAGAAGGCCCTATCTACTAATGACAATTCTGGCCCTTTCAAATAAAAAAGATATTCGCTGGTACCTTACACGCAGTTGGTTTCATTCCATTCCAATTTAAAATTTACCCGCCCTTATTGGAAAGCCCTTTATGTTTTTATTCACAATTTTACTTAACTATTATACAGTTCGATACGCTCCTTTTACACTTTTGAAAAAATCAAACCGCCACTTTTATATTTGTTCTTCATTGTTCTCGGAGCACGTGTCTTCTTTACAATTTACGACACTCACTTACAAAATAACTTAAAAAAACACAAAATGTTTGTAGTTTTATTAAAAGACCCCAACTATTTTAGCATACATTGTGCTGGCCACTGCATATGTATATATTTACATGTACATTAAAGTGGTCCAAAAGTGTATGTAAAAAAATTAGGTCGCATTTTTAATGCCGCCACCCCCTAGGATTGTTCTATACCGACACAAAATATACCCCAATTTTTTTATTTTGAAATAAAAAAAATTTAGGGAGTGCTCAAAGCGCTCAAAATTTTCAATGTACTTTATATGGGGAAAAAACAACTTTTCGTAGAAATAGTGTAGAATTCTTGAAAATCCCCAGTAATAATACCCAATTGTTCCTTTAACAATTTTTTCATGGTAACTATAGGTCCTAGAAAATGCAATGGTGGGACCAATAGAAAATCTTTAATCATAAAAAATGGTTAAATAAACAATTGGATATTAATATTTGAAGTCTCCTGAAGAGAACCACAGTTTTACGATTGAAAAATATTGACTGTCAAGAGTTTTATACCATTTCTACGAAAATTTGTTTTTTCCCCATATAAAATACATGGAAAACTTTGAGCGCTGTGAGCACTCCCTTAATATTTTTTGATTTCAAAATAAAAAAATAGGGGTATATTTATTTTCGGTTCAGAACAATCCAAGGGGGTGGCGGACTTTATTATTTAGGACCACTCTAATGTATATTATATGCTTTTATATATTTATATATGTATGCGAATTGTTTGTAAAGCATTTAGTACGTGAAAAGCTTACTGCAGTAATAAAGAGCTCTTTTGTCATTGTCACATTAAATAGAATAAAAAGTTTATGGCCACAAACATTTCTGTAGTTTTGTGAAAGTGCTTATGTGAACAAAAATTGTTTAAAATATATTTGCAAATATATGTATGTACGAACTCGTATGTATGTATGTACAACCATATAATGTAAAAAACCTTTTAAGATTATGCGTCAAGTGCACATTTTATTGTCAAGACCGTTTTAGAAGCTCGCATTTATTAGACACTTGAGGTAAATATGTACACACATAGATAATCTTTACAAACGTACATCCATACATACATGCCAATGGCGTATCTAAATGAAATCATTACGGATCTTGATACATTACTCTCAAAATTGTCAAAAAAGGAGAGCTGACATATATGTATAGAGCAGGGATGCTGCGAATATCTGCATTCGCATTCGCATCATTTTACACATTCGCATTCGCATCAAATGATACAATGTTTTGCGAATGCGAATGTGTACATGGGCATAGAGTCCACTCTAATATTGTTGAAATGGCTCTAAGTCTGTCTAACCAGGGCGCGGAAAATAACCGGCTTTTAGCTGCAGGCGCTAAACGGTTAAGTACTATATCAAGCAAATTGATGGGCCTTCAACAAGTACTGGTGAAAGTTTTATAAGCAAGCAAGAAATAAATTTAGATTCCTCCAGCGAAAGCGAAGGCTCAGATGTAGAATCTGGAGATAATAATAAATTTGAAATTAAAGCTCAATTGAAGGCCTATTTTAAAGAAAAACGAGCTTATCTCGGTGAAAGTCCTCTCGATTGGTGGAAAACCAAACTAAAATACCTCAAATTGACAGAACTGGCCCGCAAATATTTGAACGCTCCACCCGCCTGCGTTCCAAGTGAGCAATTGTTCAGTGAAGCCGGCCTTATATATGAGCCACTAAGAAACGCCTCATGGGAGAAAAGGCAGCAAAATTACTTTTTTTGAAATATATTTAATATGCCCCTTTTGAACTTTGACTACTAGGTTTAAACACTGTATAGGTTAAGCACTCATCCAATGTTTTTATAATCATATATCTAATACTTCTATATTGGCAGTAAACTATCTCCGCAAGGTGTTGGATTCAGCAATCAAAGCGAGATAGTTTTGAGCCAAATGTACGTTTTACGCATGCACAGTAGAGTGGTCCAAAAAAATCAAGTTGGAATTTTAATGCCGGCATCCCCTAGAATTGTTCTATACCGAAAAAAATATACCCCTATTTTTTTTGAAATCAAAAAATATTTAGGGGGTGCTCAAAGTTTTCCATGTGTTTTATATGGAGAAAAAACCATTTTTCGTAGAAATGGTATAAAACTCTTAAAAATCAATATTTTTCAATCAGAAAACTGTGGTTCTCTTCAGGAGACGATTTTTTATGATTACAGATTTTTTCATTGCATTTTCTAGGGGATTTGGAGGACCTATAAAATATAGTTACTATGAAAAAATGGTTAAAGAGACAATTGCGTATTATTAGTGGGAATCTCCTGAAGATAAGAAAAGTTTTCCGATCGAAAAATATTGATTTTTAAGAGTTTTATACCATTTCTACGAAAAATGGTTTTTTCTCCATATAAAAAACATGGAAAACTTTGAGCGCATTGAGCGCCCCCTAAATATTTTTTGATTTCAAAATAAAAAAGGTGTATATTTTTTTCGATATAGAACAATTCTAGGGGATGCCGGCATTAAAATTCCAACTTGATTTTTTTGGACCACTCATGCACTGCATGCGTAAAACGTATTTCTTTCGATATAGAACAATCCTAGGGGGTGCCAGCATTAAAAATCCGACCTTATTTTTTTTTACATACATTTTTGGACCACTTTAATCAACATGCATACTTATGTACGTATAACTATGTGTATAAGTAGATCTGTACATCTGTACGATAGTTATATGGATGAATGTATGTATGCATACCCTGCAAAAAGTGGGACTAGGCTAAATAATAGTACATGACCACGCGACCTTTTAACCAACACTGGTAAGCAAAATGGTCCAAACATATGAATAAATATGGTTACAGTAACACTGCGATGTCATTGAACCTGACCACCTCTGGTCCAACGCTACATAACATGGGACTACTTCTAGTCCACCGCTGCAGAACATGGAACCACCTAGACAACTACTCCTTTTGGACCATGGACTGAATTTCATAAGATTTTGTATAAACCGAATATTTGATCATTTTTAAAGGTGTTTCTAAATTTAAATAGTAAAATCTATTATTTGAAATAATTCCCTTTAAAACATTACATTCGGCAACCGAATCAAATTGCCAATGTGCCACGAAGAGCTGGTGTTTAACACATATAGTGGTTTGAAGTGGTCCTTTTGCACATACAAACTTTAAAACTACGTCCTAGTATACTACCTGGTCAGTGGCGGATCCAGCGGGGGGTTTCGGGTGTTAAACTACGTGTCAGTCAGTGGCCTTAAATATTTTTCGCTTGACATTGTAATAAATATTTCAAGTAACTGATGAATTACGGGGAAATTCACTTTTGAAAATCGAACGGACGTTGCGGATCTGAGGGCATTGAGTAGTAAATAACTCGAGTTTAACTATTTCACAGCTGGCAACTCCTTTCGAAAAAAGAAAACCAGTTTGCACATCTACAGGCCAAGCGCTTTAATTTGGCACCCCACTTTTGAAAATCGAGCGAACATTGCAGATCTTTTATGCTGCACAAAAACTGCCTTCGGTTATTTTATGTACAGTAAAGTGGTCCAAAAATGTATGTAAAAAAATAAGGTCGGATTTTTAATGCCGGCATCCCCTAGGATTGTTCTATATCGAAAAAAATATTATTTTGAAAGAAAAATAAAAATAATTTTCAACGTTTTCCATGTATTTTATATGGGGGAAAAACCACTTTTCGTAGAAATAGTGTAGACTTCTTGAAAATCAACAGTTTTCGATCGGAAAACTTTTCTTATCTTCAGGAGATTCTCAGTAATAATACGCAACTGTCTCTTTTACCATTTTTTCACAGTAACTATATTTTATAGGTCCTCCCAAACCCCTAGAAAATGCAATGGAAAAATCTTTAATCATATAAAATGGTTAAATAAACAATTGGATATTAATACTGGATGTCTCCTGAAGAGAACCACAGTTTTCCGATTGAAAAATATTGATTTTTAAGAGTTTTATACCATTTCTACGAAACAATTTTTTCCCCATATAAAAATACATAGAAAACTTTGAGCGCTTTGAGCACTCAAAATAAAAAAATAGGGGTATAATTTTTTTCGGTATAGAACAATCCTAGGGGGTGCCGGCATTAAAAATCCGACCTTATTTTTTTACATACATTTTTGGACCACTTTAATGCACAGGTTTTTCATGTATTAGTATTTATCTGTGAATATATGTGACGAATACATTCAGGCGAGTTTGACGTATCGTCAGTAGGGTTTGTAAAAAAATTTTAAGGGGATTCTTTTACTCTGGGGTACTTAAGTCCCTTTGTTGACGATATTTACTTATACAAACTGAAACTTTGTGATACAGTATTAAAATTTTATTTTAAAGCTACCTGGAAATTAAAAAATCGTTTTGAAAACCGTTTTGAAATGATTATCACTTTATTTTTGTTTGGAATGTTTAATTCAAACATATATTTCCATTTTCGGCTGAATACAAATTTACTGGCCTACCAGGTAGAAAGGAATAAATAACTATAAAGACACTCAAAATTGTAGTGATCTTTATATAATATTCGCAGTGTTCTTAATTTGCTTTTTTGTTTGCTAATTCTTTTATAAAAGTAGAGCTGATTACACAAGATCACAAATTAATTTTGATTTTGTTCTCCAGACCACACTATCCAAATTTTATGTAGAATTGCTCGCTGATTGCGAAAATCGAGTTAATTTTTTTTATATGGAAACTTTTTTGATATATTTGCAATTTACCGTTATTCAGCTTAAGAAAGGAGTGGTTCCACATAATCAGGTATATTTTACGAACCAATGAACCAAATGAAAGAAAATAAAATTCTCAATAAACCATGTATGTATATATCACTTTTCGATTGCCCCGACAGTTTCTGAGAAATTAATTAACCATTCAAGATTTTTTGTTTTTTTGATGGAAAAATGCAAAAAAAATCAAATTTTAGCAGGTAAAAAAGTAACAGCTTGTGTGTAAATGTTTTGCCTTTGTGTTAAAGCATGTTCCTTTAGAAAAAAATTAAGCTACCAATGAAGAAAATCGATAAATAAATAAGAAAATAATGATTGGTCAAATGAAAATGCGCAAGGATTTTTCGTATGAAATATGAGCAGAAGAGAGTGTTACTCATACGCCACGTACACCTGAGTAGGTAGAGTGTTTGTATCGCACATAAGAGGTGTCATAAATGATTAATTAATTTCTCAGAAACTATCAGGGCTATAGGAAAGTGATGTACATACAGTTTATGGAGAATTTTATTTGCTTTCAATTACCGTATTACGATTATTCAATTGGTTCGTAAGATATGCGTGATTGAGTGAAAACACTATTTTTTAAAGCTGAATAACGGTAAATTGCAAATATCTCGAAAAGTTATCCGTAAAAACAAAATTATCTTAATTTTCGGAATCACAGACCAATTCTACATAGGAATTGGATAGTGGTATCCATAGAACATGTTTGCTGTAAACCAGAGTTATCTAACAAAACTATATAAATCAAAATTCTGAATCTTGTGCAAAAATTTAAAAAAAAATATCAACAAATTTTCATTGGAAAAATTCATAGAAATACGCATGTAAAGCTAAATCTATTATTAATTTTTTGTACCCTCTTTTTTCACTTAAATAGCATCTGTGCGACATTCCTACAATTTAATCTATCTTCTATCATCTATCAATCTATCATCTATCAATATTAATAAAAATGTTGTGTTCGTATGTCACGTCGTCAAAACTCGAGAACGGCTGAACCGATTTGAATAATTTTTTTATTTTATTGTTCGGTATAATACCAGAACCAAAGATATCGCAAAAAATTGGAGGGTCGCCACCTGTTTGAAAATTTTTAAACCCAATTATATTGATGAAATAAATAAATTATTACAATATGGGTATGAAATTCAAGAGGTTTAAGAAAGATAACTGATGGAAATATTTTTGGCGAGGGTTGCCACCTATTTGAAAATTTTTACTCAGTCAAATTGAAAAAAATAAATGAAATATTGCAATTTGGGTGTCAAACTAAAGAGTTTAAACTAGGCTTATAGCCGAAAATATGTTTGAAGAGGGTTGCCACCTGTTTCAAAATTTAACTAAAGTACATCGATAAAATAAATTAAATATTACAATATGGGTATCAATTCAAAGAGCTTTAAGAAAGATAACTGTTGGAAATATTTTTGAGAAAAATTGCCACCAATTTTAAAATTTTAACTCAGCTAAATTGACAAAGTAAATGAAATATTGCTATGTGGGTATCAAACTAAAGACTTTTAAGAAGGCTTACAGTAGAAAATATTTTAAGGGAGTGTTGCCACCTGTTTAAAAATTTAGCGTAATTTAATTGATAAACTAAATGATATATGACGATATAGATTTTAAATTTAAGAGGTTTAAAAAAGATAACTGCTGGAAACATTTTTGAGTAAAGTTGCCACATCTTTAAAAATTTAAACTCAGTTATTTTTATAAAATAAATGAAGTATTGCCATGTTGGTGTCGAAACTAAAGAGTTTTAAAAAGGCTTACAGCAGAAAATATGTTTGAGGAGGGTAGTTATCTGTTTGAAAATTTAACTCAATTTAATTGATAAAATAAATAACTTATTATATAGGTGTCAAATTAAATAGGTTTCAGAAAGATAACTGTTGAAGGGTTGCAACCTATTTGGAAATTTTATTTCAATTAAATTTATAAAATAAATGAAGTATTGCCATGTTGGTGTCGAAACTAAAGAGTTTTAAAAAGGCTTACAGCAGAAAATATGTTTGAGGAGGGTTACCACCTGGTTAAAAATCTAACTAAATTTAATTGATAAACAAATGGTATATTACAATATAGGTACCAAATTAAATAGGTTTAAGTTAGGTTAAGGTTAAGGTTTTGTTTTTGCTTATTGAAATTTGAAATCATTTGAAAAGCTGATGGTTTGACACTTACAAGATTGTACCAGCAAAAACTCTTCGTGGATAATATTGCAACTTCTGACAAAGAGAGGGCCGATTTTACTCTCCCATTTTTCCTCTAATTTACCAGAGAATCAAGTACGGGAACATTTTCTGGTAAAATCCTGTAAACTCTTGCAACTTCTTGCGAGTTAGGGAACGCAACTATTGTCTGTAGTTCCTCGACTAACACTAGCGGACGAGATAAATGCTTGCCTGAAATAGTCAACATTGCGACAAGACGAACATACATACATACACTGCAGCCGAGGTATTTTTGCGATAATTAATGGACATTGGGAATGGAGAGCTACCAGTCAATGAGAGATTAAGACGAATTTTATTGCTTGATAATTTTTTCAACTTAGAAGTATAGAAAGGAGAACTGATCGAAAAAATGTTTTTTTATTAAGAAAATTAATTATAGGAACTGGCTTAGTGAACGAGCTATTCTTGCTGCGAAGAACAAGTATGTCTTTCAACTAAATAATAGTGGTATTGACAGCAGTCGTTGCTTGAGCTGGTCTGCTCTTTCACCAAACTTCCAGGACTCAATAATGCTCAAGGTCAACCTTTGGAAAAGCATGGTTTAGATTTAGATGCGGATTGCTTCTCAGATGTTGCGTGTACCCATGTCGGCAAACCAAATATCCTTGATATGATGTGTGCACACAATTACTTATTACAAAATCAAACTCATATGAAACGTATGCTTTATTTCGTTATTAAATTATCGTCCATGTAACAGGAATATGCCACAGCAAAGCGTGGAAGGGTACAGCTAGTTTATTATAAAATGCGTAAAATTAAATGAAAACTCAAAATTCTCTGTAATTTTCTTTTAAGGTACCGCCACAGCGATTTGTTTTAATTTCAAGTGTCACTCTTAACATACGATTACTAGGTTTTCCTTTTTTTTTATATGGCTGTACTGTAATGTTTGCTGACTGCACTTGTAGATACTACCAATTTGATGTATTACATACATATATGCTAATAATTAAAAAAAAATTTTAAGTAATGAAAACGATGACTTAAGTTGATTATAGCTTTTTTAATGTTATTCCTAACATTCGCATCCGCATCCCAGCCCACGTTAAACTGTCTTTTCCAATCAGAAAAATACATTGCCCTCTCTATCGCCGAATATTAAAAAGTTTATGCTTATTCAATACAACGATATGGATATCAAATTAAAGGTGTTTGAATAAGCTTCAGCACTAATATGTTTTTATTAAGGTGAGATAATTACTTATGTAAATAAAGTAAATCTATATATATATATATATATATATACAGTGAAAGCTCCCATAAGTAGACACCGATGGTCACCTACTTTTTGTCCGCCTATGGGAGATATCCACTTATGGGAATTTCGTAAAAAATAACATTAAAATTAAATTTAAAAAAATTAAAATTGCGGTTTTCTAAATTAAAATAATATTTATTCTTTAATAGACAGAAACAAGATGAATTAAAAATAATTTAAAATTTATATTCAACAATCTTTATTGAGCTTGATTTAAAATTTAAGGCGTTTTCTTTCCTACGGAAAAATCTCATTGCCTGCTTCACTCAAGCAGCAAGAAGAGGGCAACGAAAAGGCAAGAATTTTTCTAGAAAAGAAAATATCTATGAATATGGACTATGTTCTTGTGTACATATGTATAGATATGTACAAGCGCAAGAGTCAACATCTGACCAAACAAAAAAAAAAACAAAATTGACCGCTTGTTTGAGCTTCGCGTCCGCTTATGGTAGATTTTTTTTTCATAAATGGACTTTCTTGAGTGTCCGCGTCCGTTTATCGGAAAGTCCGTGTATGGGAGAGGATTTTGTTTGGAAAAAAACCAAAATTGTCCGCCTATAGGAGATTTCCGCTTATTAGAGCGTCCGTCTATGAGAACTTTCACTATATATATATATAAGTATATA
The DNA here is from genome assembly GCF_001687245.7 of Rhagoletis zephyria. Classification (NCBI taxonomy): domain Eukaryota; kingdom Metazoa; phylum Arthropoda; class Insecta; order Diptera; family Tephritidae; genus Rhagoletis; species Rhagoletis zephyria. The sequence goes on from NW_016157094.1 coordinate 870,091, forward strand.
CATATATGGGATGTTCCATGTCAAACGGACCAAAGCTCTGTACAAAATTCTATGGGACAGAAATTAACGTAAAGCATGTCAAAAAATTCGCGAATTTATAATGCATCAAATAAAACGTGGCAAAATTGAAAATTCAGTATTACGTAAATGCAGCGACCCCTAGAAGACGCCATGTCCGTAAATAAATTTGTCATTCAGTTTGTAAAAACTCGTTACGATTGGAAAAGTTCAAAATGGCGGACCCAGTATGGCAGATAAAAAAAATCAAAATAGATTGGATTCGCTTAAAATTTAATAGTTATATATAGTTATAGTTATTATTAAAAATTCAAAATGGTGGATCCGTATTGGATCTACCATTTATTTACAGAAATTTTTAAATTAACTGACTACTGTTTTAACAAACTAAATGACTAATTTATGTACGCATTTACTGAATTCCATTTATCATAGAAAAGTAAAAAAAAAGTCATATGAGCTACCTAGGCGAGATCAGAATGTTACTCATACGCCATATACGTACTTTATATATTAACTTTTCTGTAAATAAAAAGGGCAGCTATTTGGTCCGGCATTTTGAATTTTTCCAATCGTGTTTTTGATTCGTAATCAGCGACCCCCAAGGCCCCTCGAGTAACGAATTCTAAGTGAATCCGATAAGTTTTATAAAAATCTTCCGCCATGTTGGTTTCGCCATTTTTAATATCGAAATTCTGATGCTATATTCGTAATCAGCGACCCTAACAACAATAGAATCCGCCCTTGATCTAATAATTGACAACTCTTTTAACAAACTGAATGACAAATTTATTTACGCATTTACGGACATGGAGTCTTCTAGGGGTCGCTGCATTTACGTAATATTGAATTTTCAATCCTGCATGTTTTATTTGATGCATTATAAATTCGCGAGTCTTTTGACATTTATATGCCTGTTCTTGTTGAAAAGGTTTTGAAAAAACTGTGATCCACGCTCATTTTGGGACAGGGTTTCCACAATTCGAGAAGAAGAACATTAGTTGACTGAAATATAATATGAAAATAAATAGACGGTGTGTGAAAAAGCTTTAGTCCGTACATATTCTTGGATACGGTTGCCACTTATCTAAAAAATTTAACATTTTCTTTTTGTAAAATATCACAATATTGGTGTATAGCGAAAAGTATTTAAATCATCTTAAGTGCTGATAAGATTTTAGCTTTAATTCAGTTTCACTTGTATGTAATCAAATTTTACAATAATTTTCTAACCAACTTCTCCATGAGATTTTTGAAAAACCCGTATTTATGCTCCGATGTGGTTTATATTTTGAATCTGCGTTACCTACTACTTCCATGGAAACCAATAAGTCAAAAAAGCACAAACTCTTTAAGTGACCTAGTGCAGGTCGCAGGGCTGGTCGTGAAGATGGCGAAACTGCGTTAAAACTTGAATTCTGGACTTTAAAAAAAAAAACATTTTTATAGGACCCCGCACTAAAAAATTTGTAGCTTGGTAATTTTTGTTAACCAATTTTAAGTTTTTAGATGGCTTTGGAAAGAAGAATATTTATACTACCCAAAGAGGTAATACGTTTTGTGAGCTCATTGTAATTACGTGGAAAATTTTTGGAATAAGTCTGAAATTTACACCAATATATTTCCACTTCAACAAAATTTTTTGCCAACTAGGTACAATTTATACAAATCAATAGACAAATAGACCCTATCCAAGAATAGTTGCGTGAATTTAAGTTTCTTCAAAAATGTATAGGAGACGCCTAATCCAAATAAAATCAATGCAATCTTTATTTAATGATTCAAGTATTTACTGAGTTTCTTTTGCTTGAAAAATTATAGCCTTTTTTGCACAAAAAATCGTTATTTCTGCTTAATAAATATAAGTTATTTTATAAGTAAAATTTTTTTCATAGAAAATAGAACTAAATATTTTTATTATTATTATTATTTTTTTTACTTAGATAGCAAAACTGGATTCTCGTGCTTTTCTTAAGGAGCGGTAAAACATCGTAAAATAAATGACATCAAAAGTAAATACATGACACTCTTAGGTATAACATTTAATACTAAGCCATTACAAAAGCGAAGACGATAAAGAAGCAGAATTCGCGACAAATATGAACACGAACGAAGACGAAGACAAGAAGCATTAGGAATAAGATGAAGAACGCGTAAACGAAACGAGCACGAATTTAAACGTGAACACGAATACCAAGGTAAACATGAAAAAGACTACTGCCATAAAAATTACATACAATTACGATTACCATTAGCCATTTACCAAAACCTCTACCATTGTAAATACTGTCAGCATTAGAATTACTGTTACCATTACCAATACCAAGTCAATGATCATTACCGTTGCCATAGCCATTACCATTACCGTTACTATTCCCAGTGCCATCACCATTACCATCCTATTACCAATCTTATTTTCATCTTTAGTTTTATCTTTATCTTTTTTGTTCTTATCAGTGTAAATAAATACATTTCTAATCAAAAAATATTAAGTTGCATGGGAGCGTGAGGTAAATATTGAGGCGAAAAAACTGAATTATATTAAAGACAAATTGAGTTGATGGTCGCTCTTTCATTTTTGAATCACAAAAAAAAAAGAAATCAAAATTGATTGCCCTTGAATTGAGTTGTAGCCAGGAGGGAGATGATAATTGTATATGAGGAATTTTTCAGAACTCTGTCTTAAAATACACTACTGAAAAAGATAAGGGGCTTAAAAAGAGCAAATCAAAGCTAAATAAATGATCCAGTTCCATAGTCGTTGAGAAAATCCAGCGGTACATCACATATAACTGAATAATAGAATACTGAGATGAGGTATTTCATCAATGCCACATTAATGAATTAGAGTTGGGAATATGTACAGGGTGTATCCGTGGAACCATTTTGAGCTAAACCTCGAGGGATTAGATTTTTGCCTAATACCATGTTCTGACCGACATCGAAAACATGTTTTCGTTGCTTAAACTAGTTTTCGACCTAAAACATGTGTTTTCGTCCATGTAAAATCTGTCAAACGAAAACCAGTTTTCCCCGAAAACTACTTGAAAACTCACGTTCCACTCGTTTCAATCGGCGTCTTCACTAGTTTTTTTCGATTATTTATCGAAGTGAAAGTCATATTTTATCATCTTTAATACACTATTTCGTATTTATTGTTAATTGGCTGGCCAAAGTAAAATAAGATTGAAAGTAAGAGGTTGCTAATGAAAAGAAAATGTGGGAAAATCATTTTGGTTTTGATTTTGTGTAGCAAAACTGCAATGAGAGGATGTAAGAAATGTCAACGAAAACACTAACAGCCGGTGTAAACAGCCTTCAGCCCACAATTCCAAAACTCGTTTTCAAAGTGTTTTCGTTGTCGGTCAGAACATGGTATAAGAGACCGGCGGGCGTACCTGAAATTGGGAACTGCGTCAGCTAGAAAAATAATATGAAATATTAAAAATAAAACTTTATTATCGAAATCAAAAAAAATAATATATGGTATGAGAAATACGCTCAAATGGGGCTGAGGTCACGTATGATATCTTTTCCGAACGTAGAATCTCCTGTTCTTTCCGGATCGGTGATAAAAATTGTGGGTTGTCAGTGAAACAATTTTGTTGATCTTGAAATGACCTTGAAAATGGGATGCTAGGCCAAAAACAAAAAATGGGTGGGTTGGGGTAAAGCTGGGAATGAATTCTGCAGTTACACATAATATATGTAACTCTTTTTACAAATGGTCGACACTTGCATTTGCTTTTATTATTTTTGTTAGTACTATTTACAAATGCGCATAAATATGTATGCGATTTCGAATATATGTTTGGATAAGTTTTCTGTTAGTAATGGTCACTTAGGCTACGTGTTTTGATTTATTTTTTATTTTTTGTGAGATATCTGATTTTATTGGTGCGCTTTGTTGTCATTGTTTTAGCTTTTAGTGTAAATTACAATGGCGTTTGTAAGTAGTGGATTTTACGATGATTCCTTCTTGCACTTAAGTGGTATAAACATAAACGCTCATGCATGCATAAGTTTGTTCGTACATAATTGAAATTGATCCATGCACACAAGTAAATATGTAAGTATTTATGTAGAGATGTTCCAGATGAACATACAACGCAGTTTAAACCATCTGAAGTCAAAATTATCTGTAGAATTTTCTCTTCGCTCAAAATACGAGTATAAAATAAAGTTTTCAATCAAATTGTAAAATACAAAAAGACAGCCTAAAAATGCGTATTCTTTACATAACCCATCCCTCTTTATATTACAACATCGGAGCAATTTACAAACCTCAAAAAAGGTCCAATTTGAATGTTTGTTATTTTGAGTTAAGGTATTTGTGCATTTAACTTGCGCTACTTATGTATAAAGAGAATGCGTATGTATTTATGTGGTATGTGATCTATGCATGTACGAACACTTAACTTGCTAAAATGAATTCTTGTTTATTTACTCAAATTAAATGCTCTTCACAACACAATTACTCGGTCCGTTTTTTTGGTTGACATCAGACATGTTTTATTACCTTTGGGCAAGGATACTTAAGCTTACTGCTCTCTTAAGCATTGCTCAGTGCGTGTTTTTTGTCATTTAACAAATGCATTTTAACATTTGTGACGAAATTTTCAATTGGGTGGGAAACGTTTTTCATTAATCCCAAATATTTAAAAAAGTCATTTGAGGTCACCGTAAAATGAATTGGTAAAACATTTTGTCAAGGAAGATAGATGAGAAATGATATAATTCTGGAAGGAGTCAAACTGCTACCAATAAATAAATGTGAAAGTTTGTGAGTGGGTGAGTATGTTTGTTGCTCTTTTAAACTAAAACAGCTACACTTGTTTTAATCAAATTTGACATATTTTATAACCTGAATTAACATATAGGATATTTTTTTAAGAGAGTTGCCACCTTAAAAAGGACTAATTCAATCAATTAGAATTTAATAAATTATTACAACATTGGGGAAGTCATACGAAAGTGGTTAAAAAACGGTTTTTTCGAAAATAATTTTTTAGGGTTGCCACCTGGTAAACAATTTTAAACGAATTTAATTATCAAATTAAAGTATATGTTTGAGTGAATCCACGTATCAAAATAGAGAGGTTAAAGAAAGCTTTTCTAATATTTAAAAAATGATTTACCATCTGATTTAAAATTCAAACTCAATTTAATTAACCAATTGAACGAAATAATTCAATGTGAGTATCAAACGAGAGTGGTCCTGCGAGAGGTACGCAGCGACACATATAGGCTGCGACTGGAAGGCCCGTTGTAATATCATGACTAAGAGTTTTCACTCCCCTTTGCAAGACCATTTTCAATCCTTCACGAAACTCGTCAGGCACCTAGGGTTTAAATCTCCCATTTGTCTGTCAAGGTCACTAAAGAAAGGAGACCCAAAAAAGCGCAAGCAGCCTTTCGATAATGCCTAGCAGTTACGGAGAAGGTAGAGAACTCCCTCCTCCTCTTCATAGTTCTTGCAACTTCTACAGCTGTTATGGGTTTTACCTATAAGGCAGTGGCCTGGAATTGCATCAATTGTGTGAGATATATCCTCATTCTATAAAAAATATAAGCTTCGAGAAAATTCACCTCCTTAAGAAGTGGTCTCGCAACTGACGGGCAATTCGCCACTGTAATAGTCGCGACAGGTTCAAGTGAACGATTTTACGTAAGGCGCTAAACTGTCAGCTGACGGTAACCTAATAATCTGAAAATTCACCAAAAAGTGTAGTTAACGACTTCCGGCACTCGACACTAAAAGTAGAATCTCGGATTTTCCAAATTTAAGCATCGTTTATGTAATCGGATAATGGCTCATTCCATTTTATCTTCCTCCTCCATAGATCGCCCATTATTAACTTGGCAGCAAATACAGATAGCCCTCGTTTGGCCGGTAAAATGTTTTACCAATCGGACGCTGTTTTGTCGGCCATTACTATTTACTTTAAATATATGTGGTTTGTATAAATGTAATAATATTTTTTTGATTTCGTTAATGAAATGCCTCTTTGAAAATGTTACAGTCTTTCATACTTGTATGAAAGGAAGTAGCGCCGTTGAAATTGGTAATTTTCGGAGAAATGAAAAGTTCTTTAATCCTGGTAGAGACTCTTAGAAACTGAAGAAAAAATTTAGCAGAAATAAAAGGTAAAGGCCAGGCAGAAATGCCAAAACTGTCTAAAAAGAATGAAAAGGTAAGTCCTTTTCTTATAAACTTATTGCATCTTGTAAGCTCTCGGCGCTACCCGTCAAGCCCAATACATTTTAAACCACAACGAAAGCTTTTACCTTACGCAATTGCGCATAATTCCCTGCCTATACAAATGCCCAAGAACTTAAAACTGAAGCCTGGCGAAAGTTTTCGATTGTGGTAAGCATTTGAACCACAAGACATATTATTTAAGCTAAAAATCTTCTGGTAAGCCTTAGTTAAAATTTGTTGGTGCTCAAAAGCACTTTTATTTTCACAAAGAAAAAACGTTTCCTGCTAAGATATTCAATTTTTTTTTTTTATAAAACCAACTTTATTCTTTTATGGTGTATTTTTTCTAGTAAATTGACGTCTACGATACATACATATGTATATAAAAAAAACAAGACAAGACAACGAGCATGCAAAGGCTAAGGATCTACAATTTTACTATCAAACTATCTACACCAGCTTAGCTTCTCTCGTATTAGGAACAGATTGCCGATAAATAACGCGAAGAATTTGCATGTTTAATTGTTGGAGTGCTTTCGCTTATTATACAGGGAACACTTGACACAAATCGCTTATACGCCCTATAAGTCGTTTACTCTACCTTTCTCTAAACACACTTTGTATTAAATCAAAAACTTTCTATTTGTAACTCTATCGGTTAAAGTAAAACCTGAACAAAGTTTTGTGTACTTTTTCAACGCATACGGTCAGATGGCATCACTCATACGCTATGGTGAACGCGAGTTCTTTAAATATATATCCACAAAACAATTGAATTCACCACACTTTCCCGCTATCTTTTATACAAAAAGTGTATCCCACAAAAAAGTTTTGCCAACTTTTGCGTAGACGAAATCGGTAAACGCCATTACATACAGTATTACTTGTATATCGACAGCGTCAGTGAGCTGAAATGATATTTGCGTTTAGAATTTATTTAAATTGCAAATTTTTAGTTATTTATTTTAAAGTTGATAAAAAAAATAACAAAAACAATAGCCAAGAGTTGCAGAAAAGTGGAAGTAGAAAACTGCAACCTATACGAGAAACTCTTAAAACGGAAATGCTTGTATGTCTGTATGTATTCTATACGAATACAGCTGCACCCTGTCGCTTAGTAAACGCAAATTGATTGCCTGATTGAACGTTGGACATGCGACATCAACATATATATGTAAATATATATTCACGCCTGCACATACACATGATCTATTTTATACGTGAATTTAGAGTGCATTGTAGGGTGTTGAAGGGAGTAAAGTTTTAGGTGATTTTTCCAACTAAATACCTAATTGTTATTTTTTATATTTAGCATTTACGGTTTTACATAGCACTTAGATATATACTTATGTATGTGTGCTCTGGGCAAAACTTTTACTAGAACCAAATTGCTTATCTTCCATGCGAATGGACATTGGCGAGAAGTGCACATACAAATAGGCAAACGTATATGAAAGTGTACGTGTGCATGTGTGCATATACATATGTACATACATATGCGAGTTCGATTGCATGAGTTTCAGGCGAAAGTTTGGCACATTACAACAGTTGGCCGTCGTTTGACAATTTTATTGAAAACGTATTCGAAAGTATTTTATAGATGTTTGTTTGTAGGTAGTGCTTTTGCAAGTTGTGCGGACAACTAGTTAATAGTTGAATAGTCGCATGGACAAAGTTTGCTATCGCTGCACATATTTAACTTAAATGCATACTTGTACAGATATTCGTGCATAAATATTGCATACAAATAAGTGCAAAAAAAAAAACCGATAAGTATTCAAGTCTTTGTGTGGAGGTGTCAGTTTGACAAAACACAGTTTAGCCTCATTTAATATGCTATTAATATTGCGGACACATGGGGTTTAGTTTAAAAGTTTACAAGGTACACTAAATGGCTAAAATACATTTCGTTTTAGTGAACTAGGAAGATTGATCATTTAAATTTGGTTTATTGGTTAAAATCAACTCCTTTAAAAAATAGTGCTTTTACAGCCACACAAAATGGAGTATTTTGTGTGATTGAAGCCAAGATTACCAGGTATATAACGGTTTGTCCGGATGATGAGGTCAGACAGATAGGCCGGCTGTTGTCTATTCTGCAAGTAAGCAAACAGAGAAAGCGAGTTTGGCATCCGCGGCAGCCGAGCGGAGAGAGATTGGTAGAGTTGGGAATTGGGAGCCCAGACTCATACATTTTCGAATCCTTACTGATGGCACCAAAACTGACTATTGGCAAGGATCTGGCGCCTTTGTCAAAGATAACGGGGACAAGCTTCATTTTTCTCAGAGTTAGCTCAGACCAGGCGGTCCGCGGTCCGCAACCTGTTACAGCAATCCCACCATCGACCATCGAAGTCAGCATCAAAAACTCGGTTAATACTTCGATCACCAATGACTTGGAGGCTTCAAGGCGCTGCAGGTGGGTAAAACTCATGTTGCCTTCAATTTAATGCGGTATATTTAGTTTTTTTTTGCTCTGAATGAGCAGACGAGACCGCAAACAGCACACGGGCACATGTTGTTTAACATAGCAATGGAATGGAAAAGTATATGCCTTCTGACGACCAAAAAATCATAATGAGAACAGACAAATGGGAAACTGCAAGACGAGAACGTGAATTTTTGTAGAAATGTTGGACCAAAATGATTATAATCAAGCTAGTTTACACGAAAACTCAATCTTTGTGAAATAGAATTTGCCGGACAAACTTTTGTTAACTGAACATGAAAGCAATACCCATTTTTGTGGATGAAGCCTTTCGTAATTTTTTCGAAAAAAGTATTTTTGGTACTCTTCGCAGTTATTTGTCGATATCCCATGAAAAAATCACCTAATCGACCTACATTTCGAAAGGTATTGATGTTTACAAAAATATATATAATTTGTGAGGATTTAAACCAAACCTATTAGTATTACGTGCGACAAAATTAAAACTAAAAAAAAAATTAAATTTAATAATTTTTGAAAAATATCAGCGACCAAAATTTGAAAAGACACAATGTTTCAATAATTTTTGGAAATTATATATTTTTAGTTCACCATTTTTGATAAAAAATTAAAATACCTTCTGAAAAAAATACTTTTATGAAAAATAATTAACTTAAATTTTATAATTTTGAAAACTGATTGAAAGGTTTTTAATTTTCTGATTTTGGTCGCTAGTAACGTTAATTAAAAAAAAAATAAATTGGCATGGAAAACACGCGATTCTTAGAAAATTTGTAGAGTAGTGTTATTATTATCGAATGCAAGGAGGGCTACAAATATAAATCGGAGGGACCACGTGCAGAAGTATCTGTCTATAATTGGTTTGAGATGCTGGCAGTAAGTCTAATTATCGGTAAACAAAACAATAACGATATAACTACGCGTTTCCTACTTTCAGACGAAATAAGTAGTAAAAGGTTTTTAATAAGGATTGTTTAACAACCTCAGGCTTGAGTGGGCTCTATGGGTGTAACTATTGTTGTTGTTTGTAAAAAGCTGAACCAAGAAAGCATTAACGGGATGATATTATTTAAAGATGTTGAGGAATATACTGAGTATCTTCAACCTTATTTACCTTAATTAATAAATTATAAACGGCTGAAAATAGGCAAATGTTAATGACGATAAATTCGTTAGTTTCAACAAACATCTTTAAATAATATCATCCCGTTAATGCTTTCTTGGTTCAGCTTTTTACAAATGTTTAAGTCTGCCAAATAGTTTTGCTAGTGCGGATGATTAACGAACTGAATTTTATTGCCATCTCATAATTGTGAGAAAACTTACACATTCGTATTCGGTTACTAATAAATACATACTTAGAATAACTTAAGTGCATACATGTGAATGTGTATCATTTAATTTCAATTTTCCTTTGCCCTCAGAAAAAGCCATTATGTAATTGATATTTCCTAAAGTAGCTACTTAATTATATATGTACATATATCAAGTTACAACAGCTGTTTTGTGGCAAGAAAATATTAATGTACATAATTTGATATGATAAGACTCTGATTGTGTAAAGAAGTTTGTGAATATGCATGTTTGTTCACAATTCTTAGTTATTAAGTACATAACGGGAGCTCTGATTATTGTGAGTAACACTTATTTTGACTTTTATTTGCTATAGAATTACTTTGCATAATTCTGTGTGTGGCTATTTTAAGTCTCACGTCGATTTATTTACATATATACATATGTACATATATTATTTCTTGTAAAATAAGGCGCCTACGCTTATTGGAATAGATATATATATATTTTCATTTTAGAGTTTAGGAATAATGTTTAAGTGTAATTTTAACCAGTTGTACTCTCATAAGCCCTAAATTATTATACGGCGGATTCTTCGCCAGGTGATATGAACAGTAATCAGCAATCAGAAAAATGTTTATGAAATGTGGTATGTTTTACCTTGTTGTCCAATTTGTTCAGTATTTTTTTTTTATATTAAATCCTTAACAAAAAAAAATATTGCATACCATATATTGAGCATGTTCAAGATCAATGGAAAATGTGGCAGCATTTTTGTAAAAATTTTAATTTGAGTCAATCCAGCTGATTGCAATATTTTTTTTTCGAATAAAAAAAGCTAGCTAACAGTCTCCCATAGCGCCCAAGAAATTTATGAGGATAGCGAGCGAATCTTATTTGGTCGCATTTATTGCACCAGTTGCTTTTACCTTCCTTGTCGGCTAACTTAGAAACTTATTTTACACTCAAATATTCTTTCGTAAATTTAATCGCAAATGCCCGGGTGTGTCTGAGGATAGTATGGTGGGAAAAGATGAATATATTGAAAAATGCGAGGCAAAAAAAAAGAGAAAAGCAATAAGGGAATGTTTATCCCATATTTTACAATAGTTCCCAGAAGTAACGAAGAAGTGCTATAAAAAAGTAATATGAGCGGTTTAGGCTTTAGAAGATACAATTGATCATGGAATAAGAACTTAAGAACCAATCGTAAAGAGTGCTATTTGTTCTTAACATTTGAAATCGCACGGAAGCAAATAAGAAAAGGTGTGTCTCTTTGAAAGCGCTGGAATTTTTTGTTAGGGGGTTTAAATCAACGTTGTGGAGCTCTGGTAACTATTTTTCTAAATAGTTAAAGTCTCACTTATCCGGTTTCACTTTGTTATTTGAATTTTCGGTTATTTAAATTATTATTATAAACTAGCAGACCCGGCGAAATTCGTCTCGCCCAAAATTAATTTTTTGTATTGAAATATTTTGGTCCAACATTTTCACCAACAGTTCACGTTCATGATTTTCAGTGACGCATTTATTTTCATTGCCAACTTAAATAGTCTAGCAAAAGAGTATATGCATACAAAGATACGTAATAGCTTCAGTGCGTCCATGAATATGCGATTGCTTTCATATATCTCCATACCATGTTCGAGTCCTCTTCCATAAACATTTTCCGGGATATGAAAAATTCGGTTTGTATGGAAGGGCCACGCCCCCTTATCCAATAACCTCAATTTTTCTCCATGAGTATGCGATTGCTTTCGAATATCTCCATACCATATTCGAGTACTCTACCATGAACACATTCAGAGATATGCAGTGTGAAAAATTCGGATTGTATGTGAGGTGCCACACCCCCTGCACCTAGCGGTATGAAATATACTTTACATCCGATTCTCATACCTACCAAAAAATTTCATAAAGACCGGTCAAGCCGTTTAGGAGCAGGTCGACCACTTACACCGTGACACGAGTTTTAATTTATTAGATATACGTATCGTATGTATCAACCATATTTTTTATTAACCTTTTCGTTTTTTATATTTCCGACATATTGAATATCGAAATCTCTTTAGTAGATACATCGGTTTCGGATGCCGTGAATTTAAAATATCTCTATACTGATATATCGAATTTTGATGCCGATAAGCATCCTTAACTCTTTGGAGTTGCCTCTATTCAGTTCCACCATTAGCCAAAGAAAATTTACTGGTCGTAAACGTTTGTCACAAAGAAATTTCGGAGTTTTCCCCTCCATTAACTTGTAAACGAACATACAGTTTCTCTCCTCGTGGTAGGGAAACTTCCCCCTATTTAATTAAAGATTGGCGCTTACGCATATGGTAGTGTTTGGCCGAGCTTCTCCTCCAATTTGTGGCGTGCGCTTTAATGTTGTCACACAATGTATGTAAGTCAATTTCATGCCAAGGCGTGTGAGTGGCAACCATGCCTAATATCAACATCACGGTTGCTATGGTTTCCTTGCAATTAAGAGCAAATTGTATTAAGAGGGGTAGAAATAAAGTTTTTCGAATTTAGTGCGAGAGGATCTTAAACACGATGTAGAGAACAAAGGCGGCGACATCAGAGGTGCTGCTAGTTTGGTTTTGCCGATTTTGACAATTTTCAAGTAAAAGTAAATACGCTCTCAGAATACAAATACAATTTTAATGCATTGAAATTCACGCAAAACACCATATTCTTTTTGATCTTTTTATAAAGCATATATTTTTAAAATTTAACAAATAAACCACGTTTCCTATCGAAAAGTTTAACGTTAAGAAAATGTCTTGTTTTGACAGTTTCGTCTCTTATTCGGCTTTGTTTTGTTAACCGACTTCAACAAAACGAGGACGGTTAGCAATTCATAGGAATAGTTTTTTTTATGTATATTACCGGATAACTTTGAACGACGTGAACGGTTTTCAATTATCGTTTTTTATCGGAAAGTTGGTATCTTAAGGGTGATCCTATACTAACTTAGTATAGTTCCAATCATTGAGTTTTTGCTTAAAAATTACTTGTTTTAATAAGCTTACTCCATCACCGCCAGGACAGCGCAATCTAATATTCTATAATTCTTGGATTTTAAAATCATATTTAGTACTCAAAATATCTTGTCTGTGGAATATAGCTAGCTTTCAAACTAGGGGAGTAATTGCGAACGTTTTGCAAACATCACCGAATATATCTCACTGCTCTCACTACCAATATTTCTGCCGTGATCCAATGCTCCACTTAAGACCTCTTCCTTTTATAAGTAAACATATAACTGTTTTTGGTAAAAACAAAAGGCAGGTTCTGCAATTCACTTCCAAGTGTCATCACTGATGTTAATTCTGACTTTTCAATGTAATAGTAAGTTCTTCTGTCAAGCGTTAATATCACCGATGACAGTTAAGTCTTAGGTGGATCAGAATCTCATTTTTGTGAAAAGTGCAGATAGAGGGTATTGAATTTACATAAGCTCTCGATATGTATTCCTTAACTAAAAATTCAAACACTTTTTCATTAATTAAAAAAAAAAATCTCAGAATCTCTCCCTCAATATGATCAGCTATGCTTTAACTAAATTATTCGTTGTACGTAAGTTAATTTGCATTTAGCTATTTTGCTTTTCCATTACATTAGGTTACGAAATTTTCGGTATAAACGCTTGTAAACTCACCCAATTTGCTGCCCAAATGATTAAACTGCAGACTGGTCTGCTAGAGTTTTTGACCTGCTTTGTACCTACAAATCTGAAATACCTGTTGAGCATTTGAATAACGCTTAGTGGACCAAGCAAAATTTGGCTATTTCGTCAAAATAAGGTTACTTATGTAAAAATGTATGTGAATATGTTCCATCTGTGTGTAGCACGTAATAAAAGGCAATTTATTTTCTCTTACCGTCGCTTTGATGCTATTTTTAGAGTCTTTCATTACTTCTGCTTTGTTGGCCTTTAGAAATTGTATGCTTGAAAACATAATGAAACTTTTAAATTATGCTAAGTTGTAAGGTATTTAATAATACGATCAAAGCAAATATCCTCAATATAAAGTGGATATATATGTATATATGTATGCACATACACAAATATAGAAATCCTTGTATGTATAAAACAGGAATTTGCAATAAAAAACGTCGGAAAATCAGTAAGAAAATTTGTTGTCAGCAGCTACCTTTCAAAAGTTAATGCTGGTATTTAATTTATTTTTGTTATTATTAATCCCAACGATTGTTCTCCTCCCACCCATCCGCGCGAGGAGCGCAGTTCGCTTGACGTACGGAACTTCTTCGAAAGGCAGGAGTTAGTTAAGTCTCGAGATCTAAAATTATTCAGCTACAGAACGGAATTCATAAGCTGATAAATACATATCTCTCTATGTTAGCCAATAATTTTTTGAGAGAGAAATGCGAATCTGATATATCAAGGGTGCTGCAATGAGTTATAATCCTGGCATAAGCAACGAAGTGGCTTATGTACTTCAAAATTAGTTTTACAAGCTTTGGGAAATAGGGAAAAATTAGAAAAAAATTATATCAAGAAAGAAGAAAATAGTTCTTAAAAATTTAATGAAATTAAAAATACGAAAAAATAAACAAAATAATATCCCTAATTTAAATGAATTAAATGCTATAAATTTTTCTTTTTAAAACAAAATATAAAGATTTAAAGGAAATGAAATAAAATAAAACCATATTAAATTAAAAACGAGGAAATAAATAAAATAAGTTTCTAAAACTTAAAAAAATTGTTTTCACTTCTAGACAATAAAATCTAAAAATTAATAGAAAAATAAACTAAAAAAAAAGCTTTTCAAAGTTAAACAAAATAAAAAAATTATTGATAATAATAATAGATTGGCGCTTACACATATCTGTGGGCACAAGGCATAACCGCACAACTCGAGTTATGTCGAAGTTGAATTAAGATAATATTTGGAACCGCCGTATTCGATTTCATACTGTGTCAAAATTTTACGGAAATTGGTTCAAGGGTTTACTAGATATTATGGAGAGAAAAATAGTACATCTCAAATTGATTGCTGTTAGCACAGGGAAAAATAACACAACTCGGTTTGTGGATAACGGTTCATTCTTACTTCCCTTGTGTCTTTATGTTCAGTTCAAGTTTAGCAAGCGGAGAGGTTGGTTGTACAATTTTTGCGTGCGGAAAAATAGCATATCTGACTTGTGCTTTTATTCCATAATTGGTTGATTGTTTGATATTTTGCACAAGTATACTTTTGTTCTTATGCCAAGTTACTCTTTTCTTATGGATAGTTTTACCATGGATAATATGATACGAAACTCTCTCATTCTTCTTCTGAGAATGCCCCTAAACTCGTTTTACGACACTTGGCAGCACAGAAAGATCAGGGGGCGATGAACAGCTACCACTAGTCAAGTTTAAAATGCACCGCTTTAAAATCAGGGGATTTACTTTGCATGCAGGAATAAATAAAGCGAAAGTGCAGTGTTTATAAGTAAAAATAATTTTACTCGTTATTTAAGAGTTTCATAACACGCAGGCACAAAGGAGGTATTTAAATTTTTTGACTTTTGAGTTACTACTACTTAATAAAAGAAAAGCTCCTACAATTTCTTAATAAATACCCATACATGTATTTCGTAGCAATGGCACTACTAGAAGATGTTATGAAAAATTAACCTTTTAACAGCGCTCTCACGAGAAAAAGAGTTTTGTATCATATTATCCATGGGTTTACATCATCTGCATACATTAGGGATGTCAATTTTCGGGGTTTTGTCGATCCCGGGATTTTCGGGATCTGAAAATACAATCCCGGGATTGTCCCGAAATTCAGCCAAAAGTGCAACACATCTGTGATCATCCTTTTATAGTATTTTAAATTAGATTGATACAACAAAAAAAGGTACAATTTATTGTAATTCATTTACATATTTATTAAGGCGATAAATCAGTATTTTCAATCAACAAAAAACAAACATAAAATTTGACAAACATATATGTATGTATGTACATATCCTCATTAATTTATAACATAGTTTTTGTACTACAAGTACAAATGCATATACGGTCACTCCGAGAAATATTTTGCATAGATTTTTTTTGCAATATTCAGAATATTTTTCATGGTATTTTTTTTGTTAATTTAAAAAAATATATACGTATGTGCAATTTTTAAGTTGCTAAACCATTCCGTTGACATTTTATATATTTTTTTTTGCCACANTTGCACACTATTGTATTAAATTGAATGGGCTATAAAACTGCATAATAGAATTTTTTTTAAAATTAAGGTTAAAAAGTTTGATATTTTTATGATAATTTGGTGAACTTAAACCAACTTTCTCTAAAGTGTGAAATTTTGATTTACATGATTTTTGTTGTAAAATGAGCTATATATTTTTTTAATTAACAAAAAAATACCATGAAAAATATTTTGAATATTGCAAAAAAAATCGATGCAAAATATTTTTGTAAGTGACTGTATTTGGTACAGCAGTAACTGCCTATGTAACTATAAACAATTTTTAAATCACTGTTTGAGATCAATTTAAGATATTATCAGTATATTTAAGTAATAATAAAAAAGTTAACACATTTAAGTAAAAAATAAATATATAAGTGCATCACCTATTCCATTTTGAGCGAAGCAAAATTATTCCTTCTTTTGATGGAAATGCGATCTTAAAGAAATTATAGCTTAAGGGTTGCAAGAAATTCTTGTTTTGCCCTTAGAGGGGATATTTGTGATACAAATTTAGTTCTTTACAAAAACATTGTTTCCAGCAATCCCGGGATTTAAGTCGACTAATCCCGGGATATTCGGGACTTAAAAAAGACCGGGATTTCGGGATCACGGGATTGACATCCCTAGCATACATACATTAATATTTGTGAAAATTGTATGTCTGTAATAATATCGTTTATAAAAAGGAATAAGAGAACCGGGCTTAGGTGGTTACCTTGGGTGACTCCTGAAGTAATATCAATGCCGTCGCAAATAGTATTTTGGAAAAATAACTAACTAATAATAGTAAAATGAATTAGAAATGTATTGATCTTACTATGAACGTCAACAAAATTACTGTTTAGTGGTAAATACTCAATTCAACTAAGCGCATATTAAAATGAATCTTTTGTTTTGAAAAAGCGTCCGTGAAGTAAATAATCAATATACAAAAAAAATAATATATATATATATTTACATGTTGCCTGCAACGGAATTGGAACCCTGACTCTTCCAGTTGTAAAATGGGAATGCATTACCTTTTTCAAACAAGAAACAACTACGGTTGAACGAAAAGATGCATCGCAATGTAAATGAGCGGATGATGTGTAATTTTGAAGCCACAAACAAAACAAAAAGTTTGAAAACTAGCTCAAGTTTTTTTTCACGTTATCCCAACAGATCCGAGTGGGAAGAGTATTAATGCATTACATGCCTAATAAATAATTTAATGTATTTCTTATAAGTTCTAAAATCTATTACTATTTAATATGTAATCAGCATCCTAACTGCATCCTCCTGGTAATGCAAAATTGAATGCCAGACTTTTCCTAGGACATAGCCGTGGGGAAAATAATGCATTTTCGAGTGTGATTTACTGATTATTTTTTCGATTATTATACATTACATTTTCTCACTTGGATGCTGTAGCCAAATGGATGCGTGTAAACGATAATCAAGTAACGGGTGATTTTTTTGAGGTTAGGATTTTCATGCATTAGTATTTGACAGATCACGTGGGATTTCAGACATGGTGTCAAAGAGAAAGATGCTCAGTATGCTTTGACATTTCATCATGAATAGACTTACTAACGAGCAACGCTTGCAAATCATTGAATTTTATTACCAAAATCAGTGTTCGGTTCGCTTTACGTCCGATTTATGGTCTACATAATCGACCAAGTGAGCAAACAATTAATGCGATTGTGACCAAGTTTCGCACTCAGTTTACTTTATTGGACATTAAACCAACCACACGAATGCGTACAGTGCGTACAGAAGAGAATATTGCGTCTGTTTCTGAGAGTGTTGCTGAAGACCGTGAAATGTCGATTCGTCGCCGTTCGCAGCAATTGGGTTTGCGAAACACATTTCGAACCGAACACTGATTTTGGTAATAAAATTCAATGATTTGCAAGCGTTGCTCGTTAGTAAGTCTATTCATGATGAAATGTCAAAGCATACTGAGCATCTTTCTCTTTGACACCATGTCTGAAATCCCACGTGATCTGTCAAATACTAATGCATGAAAATCCTAACCTCAAAAAAATCACCCGTTATAAAGTATTCATTTTTACCATGCATTATTACCATCAGAATATCATAGAGGTTTAAAGGGATCCAACGTAGAAAATTAGGTTGAAGACCAAGAAGATCAAGTTTATAGATGAGCAACGAGTGACATAATTTGTCACGTGCTTCACTGAAGTCATTGTATAAACAACGGTGGGTAAACGCGGCTCTTTGAGCCAAATGCGGCTCTTTGCTTGGCAAAGTGCGGCTCTTTTTACTTTCTCTTTTCTTAGAAAATGATGATCGGGATTAAATTACCACGTAGTTTAGTCCCAATGAATAATAGTTATTGCACAAAATTTCAACTGGATCTGTCAAGGATTCTACGAGGTGGAGGGTCTTGAATTTTGATATTTAGGTCAAACAGTCCTTTTTTCAGATCAATACACCTAATTACCTATTACACATATCGATGGTCCTCTGCAATAACGACACAATTCAAAATTCAAAAGTAAAAATCCTTTCTACTGTTAGGTAGCTCATGTCTCTAACCCTTGTCTAATCCATGTCCAATACTTACTAAAATAAGTAGTAAGAATTGATAAAGTAAGTAGTAAGGATTAGAAATGAATTAGATAAGGATGTGAGACATGAGCCACTTAACAGTAGAAAGAGTTTTTATTTATTGAATTTTGAGTTGTGTCGTTATTGCAGAGGACTATCGATATGTAGGTATTTAGAAAAATTTTTCAGCAATTTTTCGACCGCTTTTTCTTCAACCTTAAGAGAAAATTATAAAAATTAAATTTCTTTTTTTGAGTCAAAATTCCCCTTTTTTTAAATACTCTCGATGCTATAATACCCACAATACTATGGGCCTGCATTAATGCGTACAAATTTTTAAGAGGAGATAATTTGAGAAAACTGTAAGCTTGACTAGAAAACTATGTTTTACAGTTAAACTATCACATGGTAACATTGGTTAGAAACATTACGTTTCAATATATTATCGTGTGATATCACACCTCTGGTTTTTTTCTTTGGTGTTATAAGAAGTCTGAAGTCTTCGTCGATAAGCCAGCTATGGTTAAAAACTTCGAAGCCAACATTACTTGCGTAACTCCCGCAATGAGTAATTGAAAATTGGACCTTCCGAATGGATAACCTACAGCGTAGTCGCGGCCAACATTTGAAGAAAGTCCTATTAGAAAAGTAAATACAGATTTTATTCTTCTGTTAGGTATTTTAATTAATATTAAAAAGTTCTAGATATAAGGTGATCTATTTATGGACTTCAGAAAAGCATTTGAAAATTATATCACCCTAGATAACTTTCATAATTTTTGTTTTCTCAATATAAAATTAGTATTTTTGCGATATCAATTAAAAGCTCCATTGAGCCCCATTTATGCTTTTCCTTCAGGTATAGCGGGAATCGCCAGGTACATCGGATATGTGTACTATGTACATATATGGATTAGACACATGATAACCGTTGGAGCAATACTCACACCTGTAAAGCAACCAAGATTTCATTGAAAAATAACAAGAGGGTGGTTCCAAAATTAATTTTTAGACATAGAGGGAATGAGCTACGAGCCTTAACAAAAGTTATTATTGGATAAAAAACGTGTCGATTACCTAGACCCGGTCTTCGACATACTAAGATGGTGCTTTTCTAGGTCGGATATATTGAGACACGACGTGCTATATTAACTTTTTACGGACAAACTAAGATTTGTAAAAGAGTCTAGTAAATTATCAAAGGAGTATTGATTTCTATAGATATCTAATTATTTTTCTTATACCCTAATTCCTTGCTCTAGGCTTCGCGTATAATGGGCAACTACTAACATATGTATGCCTCAGAAAGTTGTCTCGCGTTTTCCAGTATACCACAATTACGTCCTATTCCATTCCTCATAATACAGGGTGGCGCGGAATGAGCTATATGGTTTAAATGGTTTATAACTTTTTTATTTATGCGATTATTATAATTTTTTTTTTTAATAGGTATATATTGGGGAATTTTTTGCAATTAGCTTTCCTGTAAGTGATGTCCATTTTCTGCTTCGCACATACGTGCTCTTTTTAGCATATTTTCCATAACTTTTCGCAGAATTTCGGGTGTAATGACCATGATTTCATTTCGAATGTTGTTTGCAGTTGGAGAATGGTTCTTGGTTTGTTAACGTACACTCTTTCTTTCAAATATCCCCAAAGAAAACTGTCAGGAGCTGTTAAATCTGGTGATGGTGGAGGCCAGTTAAAATCGCTTGTGCGCGAAATAATGCGTTCGCTGAATATGTCCCTTAACAAAGCCATTGAGGCACGTGCAGTATGTGCTGTGGCTCCATCTTGTTGAAACCACAAGTTTGGATGGTTTTCCACAGCTGGCCTAATAAAATTTTCCAACATCGTCCGATATGCAGCACCGTTGACAGAGATTGAGACACCACTTTCAGTTTCAAAAACATATGGGCCAATTATCCTTTCGGAGGATACACCACACCAAACAGTACACTTAAGTGGGTGTGATTCTCGCTGATGCACTGCTCTTGGATTTTCCGTAGCCCAAATCCTGCAGTTTTGCTTGTTGACATACCCATTTAATAGAAAATGGGCTTCATCGC
The DNA here is from genome assembly GCF_001687245.7 of Rhagoletis zephyria. Classification (NCBI taxonomy): domain Eukaryota; kingdom Metazoa; phylum Arthropoda; class Insecta; order Diptera; family Tephritidae; genus Rhagoletis; species Rhagoletis zephyria. The sequence goes on from NW_016157094.1 coordinate 890,899, forward strand.
TCATTACCAAATTGTGAATAAAGTCTGGATTTTCCTCCGCTTTTTCACGGAAACGAATGGCATATTCAAGCCTTTCGTGTAATGATTCATAATTAATTCCCCAAGTCTTATTCACAATTTTCTGAAAAAAAAAAATGAAAAAATGAAAATTAAAAAAGTTATAAAGAATTCCAACCATATAGCTCATTCGGCGCCACCCTTTATAATACGTTGGCACAAATGCAATCTTCAGAAGGGCTGGAAACAAACTACTATCTAGCCTTAATTCGTAGCCGGTATCAGACACTTAAATGAAACTGTTTGCAAAGTTTAAAAAAGGACTACAAGTTCCCCTTAATAAACTTATTTAAGTAGGGTTTAAGATGAATCCCACCATTAATGACACTAGTCTTGGATGTTAGAAAAGTTCCAGAGCATACCAAAATGGTGCTCAACGCGCTAATTGGATTTTGGTATATGACCAGCGTAGCTAAAATCACAAAGTAAATCTGTAATCATTTTACTTTACTGTTGCATTGACATGGTACTAGCTCAAGGGTTCTTTAAAAAATACGCATTGTTGTTATTCTTCTCCTTTTTCTATGTATGCATACAAAATAATGCATATGTGTACGTATGCACTAAATAAATATATGTATGTAATTTTTATGAATTGTATTCTGTCTCCTCATGCACATTCAAAAAATTGTTATCCAACAATTAAATGCATTGTCTTTTTGCATTTGCTTTATTACGACGAGTATTGTTACTGCAGCTTTTGTTTTACATACATACATATTTACTTTGGACATTGTTTCTGCTTTTGTTGTTGGCCTCTGCAGTAGTTGCTACACACAACAATAGCTGCCATAAGCCGATGGTATAAGCGCAAATAGAATAATGTGCAACACATGTGCCTATGAAGCTTATTATCCACCACAAAGTACATCCGCAGTGTGCTTGATCTAGCCAAGAAAAGGATATGCACGCACTCACACACGTTCATATTTAAGGATACACATGTCGGCAGAGACAAGAGAATAGAATGTGCATAAAATTCTTTGTGGGCACCCCAAGCATGCCATAAAGAGTGCGGTAATTGACGAAGATGCGTGTCGAGGAGGGAATTTAATATCCTTCACTTATCCAATTGCGACAACAAGAATAAAGGTACTTTAGGCTTTTAGGACAAAAGCGTTAAAAATTGGTATATCAAAGAGACCCAAATTAAAAAAAAAAAAAAAAATTGCTTTCTGTCACTGTATAAGGAATGACATAATTCGAAATTTTAAGTTTAGGAGTTATGCCACTTGGGGCTATGCCACGGCACCGATTACTGAGTATGAGGCCTTCTGTTGCACAAAATGGGGAGTATAAAGGACTTAAATGTAGGAAATTAGCCTGTGGTTATAGAAGATATGTAACAAAGTAAACGACGAAGACTTAATTAAAATCTGTGGACAGTTATTATTTTACACCCTGTATATCAAATAAATCAAATCAAATATGATAAAAAATTAATAGCTGGAAAAAGGAGTACAAAAGAAGTATAAAAGTAAAAGGGGAGTAAATTTCCAGATTTTTTCTTTTGGGAGTACATTGCAATAAAAGGGATTACGTTTACTCCCAAAAGCAGTACGTCTGGCAACCCTAGCTTAACCTATCAATATATGCAGATAATATACATACATATGTTAGTGTTTGGTCGAAGTTCTTCCCCGAATTGAGGCGTGGGCCTTGATGTTGCCACACAAAGGGGAGGTACCTACAGTTTTATGCCGACTTCCAACGGCGATTGAATTTTTATGAGAAGCTGTTTTTCATGGAGGTTCGCCATTGCCTGCCGACGGGCGATCGCTATTAAAAAAAAATATTTTTTTTTTTGATATTCGGTTGCACCGGCATCCATTAAAAAGATATGGAATCTTAAAAATCCTTGGAAATTTTTTTCCGACTTACACCCTTTCTATTTCAGATTGTAAAACTACACAGATGTGTATATACATAAGGATGGTCCAAAATAAGTAAAGTCGGAATTTTAATGCTCTCACCCGCAAGGATTGTTCTATATCGTAAAAATATACCTCTATTTCTTTATTTTGAAATCAAAAAATATTTAGATGTCGCTCAAAGCGCTCAGAGTTGTCCATGTATTTATAACGCACTGTTCGTAGAAATGTTTTAGAATTCTTGAAAATCAATATTTTTCGATTAGAAAATTCTGGTTCTTTTCAAAAGACTTTCCAATAAAAATACCCAATTTTTTATTTAACAATTTTTTAATACTAAAGATTTTTATTTATCCCCCCATTGCATTTTCTGGGGGATTTGGCGGACCTGCAAAGTATAGTTACTATGCAAAAATGGCTTAGTAAATAATTGAGTACTATTATTGGGAATCTCCTGAAGAGAAACAGAGTTTTCTGATTAAAAATATTGAATTTCAAGAATTCTATACCATTCCTACGAAAAGATTTTTTTCCCATATAAAACACATGGAAAGCTTTGAGCGGTTGGATCAACTTCTTAATATTTTTTGATTTCAAAATGATAAAATAGGGGTTTACTTTTTCCAGTATAGAACAATCCTTGGGGTGAGAGCATAAAAAATCCGACATTACTTTTTCTCATGCATTTTTAGATACCTACATACTTATGTACCATACGTAAATATAACGTAAGGAGTTTCGTAGGGCATTTTTATACCCGAGCGCACTTGTGCACAAGGGTATTATAACTTTGTTCACATAACGGTTGTTTGTAACAGGCAAAACGAATCGAGATAGATATAGACAAATGTATACATAAATGATCAGNCCGTTCTACCAATTTGTACCAAACTCGGTATTTTTATTGTGCTTGCTACATTAAAGCAAAACGATGAAAATTATTGAAATCGGACTAAAATTATGGCTTTTCTTTTAACGGTAAATTTTATAAATGCTTGAAACGTCAATATTTTGAAATTTAAGGACGCTAATTTACTCAAAATTGATACACCCCGGCTTACCATGTAGCGGTAGCTTTCGGAAAGGTGGAAAACATATATTTAATACTTGCGCCGGGTATTTAATGTTCGGCTCCGCCCGAACTTAGACTTTCTTACTTGTTTTAGTACAGTTTAAGAAAACTTTCGTTTATTTTACAAAACGCATGCGTAAATTACCGAACAAATCTCTGCATGAATTATTTTTTTATATTTTACGAAGGTATTCGTAATAATTACGTGTGGTTTTAAAATATACGAAATCTACAATTCTGTATTCGTTTTATTTCTTAAATACTTTCGTACATAGTACTAATGCAGAAACATGTTTTTTTTAAATTCGTATAATATACGAATATTTTCGTGCAAAATAATAAATTGCCGGCCACTTAATATTTCATAATATTTTTATGTATCGCGTGTCATTGCGAAATAACCTGTTGGCTACTGTGAGACGTATAATATCAATTTAAACGTTTTTAAAGGAATTTGCTGGATAAAAAATACAATAAAAAAATTAAGTGTTATTTTGTGATTTAATTTTTATATTCATTCGTGTGATTGCTTGCTGGCAAAGGTGAGTGAGTTAATTTTAAATTTTTTTTCTATTTTGTTTGGTTGGTTTTTATTGTTGCATATAGAAAAAACAAACAGTGGTGCGCGAGCGATGTAACACCTGTGACCATCATTCGAGACACCGAGAATAAATAATCCAAGACAAATGTTTGATGTTTGACCGCAATACAAATTGTCTGATGGTTTTCGTTTGGTAAGAGTAAAGCTCATTCTTAGTTATTTTCTTACATTAAAATAAATTCTTTTTTTTTAACGATTTTTAGAGCCAGATTTTGTCTTCTTTTTCGGAACCAGAACCGTGGCACTTGATAACCTCATTGCTTTTTGCAATTTACTTATGGATAACAGTGTTTTTTTTTTTATGCTGGTCTGAAACTGAACTCGAACTCAGGCCATGCGGAATGGTAGCACGCACTGTTAACCACTACACCACAGCGGCCTCTATTCGGAATACAAATTAAAAATAATGAATATTTATTTAATTGTTAACTGTATGAATTGTACTCCAGTGTAAAAAATAATTAATAGTGTTTTTATTTGGTAACAAAAATTCGCCATAAAACTATGGGCGGATAAATAGCGCATTTATCTGCCTATACCCGTATTTTTCAATTAAAATTCAGCTGTCCTATACAAGTTTTTGGAGATTTTAAACAAGTTTGAAAATATTTCATTTTTTATTTAAATATGGAAAGTATACACTTACTCACAGACTATAAAAACCATAGCTCAAATGATAACACATTATTAATTTAACATTTTGTTAAACAAAAATGCTTACAATTTACGACAAAAATATAATAAAAGTGTTGTGTTATAACTCGTACTATTGTTTTTACAGTGTGACAAATGAAAGAAACAACCGCAGGTTTTTCGAAAATAATTTTGTTAAATAAACGAATTATTTATGTGCATTTGTACAAAAATTTCGTAAAAAAACAAAGAACTAATACGAAATTCTTTAGTAAATAACTAGTACGTAAGATGTACGCAAGTTTGCGTTATATTTTTATTTTAAGTGTGTGTGTATATACATATTATAATGAAATATTTTACTACGCCACCATATTTGCACTTTTACTGCCTTGTAATTTCGATAGCATTTTTATGGCTTTATTTATATTTACTAGTATTAAGTGGCGCTTTATTATAAAATCACTCACTTAGCTGAGATATTTCAATAAATTTCCACGCTATTTTCAAGGCAAATAACGCACTTAGTGTTCACTCAGCCATAAAAATGAATTGAACATTTATAACACGAAACACGAAGTAAATAACAGGCAACAAAGGATTTTTGGCATACATGCGCAAGTACTATGTATGTATGTAGGTGATTATGTACATATATATATATATATATACATATATATATATATATACGAATATATTTGCATCCTTACATATACAGCATCGGTCATTTCTATAGCACGCCATTTCAAAGTGATATTGTGTGCAACTTATGTTTATTTATTTATTTTTAAGAACTTTCAATTAAAATACAGTTCTTTCTCTAACAAACCCCATATAAACCCAAGTTTAACAATTGGTAGAAAACTTCAAATAAGTGCAACAAATTTTCACCTAAGTTTCAAACTTTTTTTTCGGAAGTGTTAGAATTTTTTTAAGTACACATTTTTTTAGTCCCTGCAATTTTAGTCTAATAATATGCAAATTTCAAGTGGCTACGAATTACCGTTAATTTTTTATTTTTTTTTTGTCGCATTGGTTTCCATATAATGAATGAACTCAATTTATTTGTATATGGATGAAAACCGCAACACCTTTGGCGAAAAAAATTCTAAAAAATCAACGGTAACTTTCAGTCACTTGAAACTTGCACATTATCAGACTAAAATTGCAGGGGCTAAAAAACTGTGTATTCAAAAAAGTTCTAAAACTTAAGTGAAAATTTGTTGCACTTTTTTGAAGTTTTCTACAAATTGTTAAACTTGGGTTTATATGGGGTTTGTTAGAGAAAGAACTGTATTTTAATTGAAAATTCTCAAAAATAAACAAATATACATAAGTTGCACACAATATCACTTTGAAATGGCGTACTATAGATATGACCGATACTGTATATCCAAGTATTTATACTACTGGCGTTTATATGAGTAGAAATGAGTTTGCATGCGAATTTTTCTAATGCGTTTCCAATTTTATTTGCTGATAGTAATATATTTCCGCTAGTCTTCCACAAATTTCATTGTTGCTTTTATTTCTTGCTACTTGAATTTCTAGTCAAATGTCAATAAAATATTATAACATATGCATATCAATAGAGGGGAGTAGTAAAGCTCTGGAAGATCGAGAAAACTGAAGCAAATAACTGCATAGGAAATAAAGTGAATTTTTAAAATATCAATAAGCCAATGCATACAATCGAAGCAACGCACACACATGAAAACAAACGAGAAACAAGATACACAGCAGGAAAGACGTAGTGTTGCTCTTTTAGGATTTGGTAAAGTGACACAAGTACGATTATCCTTTGCAAATGTAACTCAAATATCTTTTAATCTTAGCAGGATTTTATTTTAAGCAGTACTAAGTATGTTTCTTCTTCATGTTTGGTGCTGTAATAGCCTAAGCGATTTTGGGCGAGTTCAATAAAGCACGCCAGTCGTCGCTAAAAGCTCAGTTAGTCCGTCACTTAACTTAACTTAATATTTTGGCCAACCTGTTACATGAGAAACTGTGTTGGCGATTGGTTAAAACTTAACTTACGGTAAGCAGTTCAAGAACCTGTAGATTTTAGATTCTTAAGTTACGGCCTTACGGAATTTGAGTGCGGCGAGAGATGCAGGCTTGACAGATTTTCGTTTTTGCATTTCTCAAAAATAAATGAACGCAAACATATTTTGTTTGCATGCAATTTTTTGGTTTGTCATTTTAGGCAGCAAACTGTCAAAGAGCTCAAAAAGAAAATACAAAAACAAAATATTTCCGCTTATGGCTTAAGTTGACTTATTTAATGATGATTTTTTGCAGTAAGTTAAATTAAGTTAAGTCTAGAATAACTAACTGAGCCAGACAAGACTCTATATTTTAAGGCTCAGTTAGTCTAGACTTAATTTTCCTAACGCCATATATTTTTGTTCAAAATTTGTTTGATAACTTATAGGCGACAAAGTGACCATCAGATGAAAAGGAAAATACAAAATGAATATATTTTCTGGCTAAGTTGGCGTGTTGAGTAATCAATAACGATCTCTTACGTAAGTTAAGTTACGAAAGTTACTTTGAAGTCTGCGAGTGTTGGTGGTTTTCTCGCGGGTCCTTTTCAAGATTCGGCGTATTGTGGATACCTGGTTTATAGTGGATTTGCCAGAACTCAAACCAAACTGATAACGATATGCCTCAGTCTTTCACACAGTATGCTCGATAAGATCTAATCACCTATGCTTAGAAGACCGCTCCCTCGGAAGTTGGTCCGAATGGCGGTGTCGCTTTTCTTATGGATTGGGCAGAGTACACTTAAATTCCAGGCATGCGTTCCTCTGACCGTACGGTGCATAAGAGTAGATACAAGCATCTTATCGGCTCCTCGCCGCCGTACTTGAATAGCTCAGCTGGAATTTCGCCAGCGCCCGCAGATTTTTTGTTTTTCAACACAACTCCGTCTCTTTCGACTGGGGACTCGGGTTCATCACCTTCGCCTGTTTCAGCATTGCTGCCATTTAATAGAGTGTATAAATGTCCCTCCACCATAGACATCAGTCACCAGGTCGCCGCGTTTTTTTTTTACAGAAACTCGTCGTGGTCTCGAAATCTTCCGTAAGTCGCCTAACTTTCTTATAAAATTTTGGTAGGTTTTTCCTTCCCTCAGCATTTCAGTCACTTTGCACTCACGTATTTCGGCCTCTCTGTTCTTATTACGGCAAATGCCTTTCCATACAAAAATTAATATTTTTGACCATTTTCGCTCATTTATGGATCTTTTTTGTATGGAAGCTAAATATTTTTCACATTGCAAAAATAATGCCAAATTCGAATTATTCGCTCCAAAAAACCCGCCAATACGAATTTTCAGAGTCATTGAAAATCGTAAAATTTGATAGTTCTCGATTAAATGACCTAACCCAGAATAAAATAATGTAAAAAAATCCTTTTTAAAAACAAGCTTTTATTTAACAAGTACAATCAAAGGAATAAAATAAAGTAGTGTAACAAAAGATTTTTTTTTCAAGAAAATTTTGTCAAAACTGCACTAAAATGAATAAAATAAAATAAGTTAAGGTCTCGTTAAAGTTACTAAAAGCCATTTAGTGAAAGGAGTTATTCAAACTCTAATGAAAATTACTAACAATTTGTACTAATTTACTTCGTTTTTAAAAAAGCTTGTCGCGCGAATAGCAAACCGGCATTTAAATATCTGCATACATACATATACATACATAGCTAACCAATTATGCATGTACGCTGAATGTGTGTGGATTTTTTTGGCTAGCGCAGGGTCAAGTACCGGTTGACAGGTTTTGAAATTAGATACATGTTTTTGAGAATTTATGCAGTGCCCGCGTATATACATAAGTAATTCGATCTCTTCGCGCGATATATTATATGTAATATCCGATATTATAAATTTTTAAGCTTCTTTTTACGTAATTTCTCAAAATGAATTTTATCGAACAATTGAAAAATAACTCAAAAATTGGGAGTAAGAGAATATTTAAACTATGTAATTTTTAAGTATAAACTTGTATTTCAGAGAGTGGAAAGCAGAAAACAAACATTTACCAAATTATATTACATTTAATGATTGGGTCCATATTTTTCGCAAGTTGGGGACGTATTTTTATTTAGCTTTTTCTGATAAAATAGAGAGTACAAAGTAAATTACATCGAAACCGGATAAAATTTAACATTTTTGCTTACGAGAATGGAATTTCTCTATTCCTATGAAAAATTAAGGCGCTTGAGAAGCGAAGTCGGTTCTCGTCTACTATTTTTTCCAATTGAGTTGCAAAACCAAAATAATCAAATAACTTTGTTCAAAGCCTGTTGGTGGTATCCCTGCTCATTCGGCAGAGATGGCCGCCGCAATTTAATTTAAGGTAATTTTGAGTCTGACTGAGATTGTATGGCTAAGAAGTGGACTAGAGATCCGTTTTGCGATTTAGAAAGCAAATAAGATAGTAAAATTTCTCAAAATGATTTTCTTTTTTATAAAGCAATCGCATTTCTGGCTAGTATATTTCAGGACGAATGGACAAGCATTGAGCCAAGAGCTTGTGTGAGCAAATCCTATTTTCGGCAGCAAATGTCAGTTACGCGGTTTTGTACTTTAAACGACGATATGATTCTCATCTGTTGCCCATAATTAAATAGGTTAAATAGGTTTCTGAGCATTCTCTCTTTTCGAGCATATCAATGGACCAATGGCTTTCATTGCCGCTTAGTTTTCAGAATAGATCTTCATCTGAGACGTACTATAAATTAAACTGTTTAACTTTCCTTACAGGGCAATGCGCGAGATTTCAATACACACATATAACATTTTTGTATGCAAAGTGGATTCCGGTTGTGAGTTTTGTGCAATTTTCGTATGAAATCAACCAAGAAATTGAATTCTTATACAACTTCAACTTCCACTACCGATTCAGCGTTTACAAAAATTATGCATAAAAAAATTGGAAAATGTAAAGGATAAAGGAAGCACTGCCATTACCCTTGGCACTGATGGTAAAAAAGTGTACTTGGAAGTTTCGAGTTGAGTATTGGTAATTTTCTTATGGCTTCGGCAGAATGCTATAGCAAACTATGTACCTCATAAATGGATAAACTCACGTTTTTACATACACAAGCATACACATAAAATGCAAGCTGTTCCCTTAGGAACGTTTTCTCGTTTGATGAAGATTTTATTTGTTTAAAGTTTGCGTCAAGGCGGACAGGTATGCATTTCGTATACATACAGATATTGGAAAAAGTGATTGCTCTGACCAAAACGAGAACGCTGTCTGCGAAGCAAAGACAAGGCAGCAAGAAGGATATGGAAAATATGCAGACACGCATTCACTGCTAAAAATCTCCTGCAGTTATCCAATTTTTTATCACTAAATTTTTTTCTGGAGCAATGTTTGCTTTTTCCCCATATTTTCCTTTACTTACATAGTTTCACTATTTTATTTTAATAATCGTCAATTTTTCAAAGTCTATTATTTTTCGCTAAGAGTTATGAACTAATAAATTTCAACCAGCCATTTGCATATAAAATGTATGTGTGTAAATGTGCAAACAATTCAGACAAAGCTGCATACAAACACATAATTTTTTTTTTCAAAGGATAGATATATATATACTTGTCCGAAACAAAGAGCACAAAAACCAAATGGAAAGGCAACAAACAAAAGAGTCGTGCACGACAAACAGGAAGCTCCAATGAAATACAGTGGAAAGTTATGATTATGGTGAATTTATGCAGCTACCACAACTGTCATGTTTGTCATCAGTTTTCGTCGCCTTTGCACTCATATATCATTGTGAATGAGCAAGAGTGCTAAGACGGTACATCGTTTGGAAGGACTGTGCTTTAGGATTGCGCCATAGTTGGCTTATTGAGGCAGTAAATAATTTCCTAGCATTTTATTTGACTGCAAAATTAACGAGCTCTTAAAAGAAATAATTTTAAAAATGAGTTTTGTCTTTAGTTTTCAGTTGACGTGGTCAAAGGCCGTTGTAATTCGGGCTCGATAAGATTAAAGAGCGCACATGATATTACCTGCACACCGAAGCCAATTAAGGCTATTTTAGTATCACGCAAAGCGGTCGATTCAGGGGACAAGTATTGTAGGCTTAAATATTTTCCTTCTGAACACAACAATTGGGTTATATTTATCATCTGTCGTTTGTTTTCAGTTGAAAAAGTAAATGTCGGAGATTACATAGATGAAGGACGTCCGCAGCATATGCAGCGTTAACTGACCGTAGACTGGTTTCCCTCTTTGCAAGCTTCTGTGAAGTTTTCAGAGCTTTAACTATGCCCAGGAGCTTCTACAATGCTCCGGACGAATTTTGCGACAAACTCCTTCAGAGTTTTTTTTACATTCGAGTGCCACCTGTGAAGAAATTGGGGCATTTTTAAGGCAAAAGCTGCGCACAGTGGTACAGTCTCAAAGGTTTTTTGGAAAAAATTAAAAAGAGTTGGCGTAGCGCTTAAATTTTCCGCACGTAACATTTATGGACACAAATATAGAAAAAAAACAAACATACCTCCCATACAAATCTAACCTCAAAAAAAAATAAAAATACATAAAAATGCCACACAAATAATAGACTTACTAGTATTTACTAGTAGTTAAAACCCAAAAAATGGGCGCATACGGTTAATTTTATTGCATTCCTCCCATACAAACCTAATCTCAAAACATTTCAAAAACGCATAAAAAACAATAAAAAAGTGCACGTAGAAATAAAAGCCACAGTGAACCGCTGCTGGGAAGGATATGGTATCAATTCTAAGACATCAAGTAGCCAACAAAAAACGGACAGGGACGGCAATAGTTTTAATCTGTTACAATGCCTGAAAACATTTAAAGCGGAAGTATTATTTCTATAACTACGTTCCCTTTTATCGAAAAAAGCTCAATAAACTTAAAATAAAAATATAGAATTTTCATAAACGTATACGTAACACTCGAAATAATATAATAAATATACATACGGTTAGTGTCAATCAAAATCGTACAGTAATTTTTTTCCACATTTTGAAAATATTTTGTTTTATTTAAATTTTAAGTACCAGGTTGACCGAGCTTTGCCCGGAATGCATATACTTTTTAAAGCTTTCAAGATTTGGATAGCTTTAAAAAAATACTTTGGAAAAAAAGAAAAATTTGGATTTCGATATCTATTAAGTAAATTTTTTACTCCAAAATTTAGGGGACAACCCTATTCTGAAATAGCTGGAATTAATGGTACATATCTTGAGCGTATATGTACATACTGTGTATACATAAAAAATGCCGATTGAAATTGACAGAATAAAAATTTGTATTACATATGTAGAAGGGTGGCAACCCTAATGGAAAATATTTTCTAGCTAAAGTTCTCAACAATACCTTTCATTTGATATCCATATTGCGATGTTTTAGATAAATTGTGTAGAATCGAAAATAGTTGGCAACCTTACACTATTATCCTAAGGGATAACATTTTGTATATAGGGGAAGGATTGTTTAAGAACCTGCTGTTGGTACCCGTGAATAGTAATATTTTACCTTTTTTTCAAAAAAAAAAGCTAAATAATTATGCGATTCAAAATAGGTGGCAACCCTATTAAAAATATTTTTGAATTAGGGATCTTTAAAATACCTTCCATTTAATACCCATATTATGATGTTTTAGTTAATTTGCAACTAATTTCGAATAGGTGGCAACCTTATACGAAACTTCTCGGAGATGGTGCCTATTCAGATAACCTTAAAATCCAAAACTTTATTTGTGTTTATTTGGATATATATATATATATACAAGAATTGCTCGTTTAATGTAATAAGATAACTTCTAATAAAAATATAGTTCCACCTACAACCAAATCCATACGAATCAAAGTTTCTAACTGTGGTATAGTTAGAAAAAGTATCGTAAAATTTTCATACAAATTTCACTTTTTTTTATTTAGAAGTTTTAAAATTTTTTTAGTAATGCTGTTTCTCAATTTTAGTATAATAAAGTGAAAGTTTTAAGTCGCTACAAAATACCGTTGATGTTTGACAATTTTTTTGTTGACGGTGCCGCGCATTTTCTTCTTTATAACGTATGAACAAAATCTATTTATATATAGAAGAAAATGCATAAAACCCTCGACAAGAAAATTGCTAAAATTCAACGGTATTTTATAGTGGTTTAGAACTTGCACTTTGTTATACCAAAACTGCAAACACGAAAAAATCGTGAAAATTCTGAATAAAAAGTGTGAAATTTTGATTAAAATTTGACGATTTTTTTCTATCAATACCAAAGCTAGAAACTTTGAATTTTATGAATTTAGTTGTGGTGTGAACTATATTTTTATTAAAAATTGATAAAATTTAAATAAAATACAAATTTTTCGAAATATGAAAAAAAAATTTACTGTACGGTTTTGACTGAAACTCACTGTACTTTTTTTTGCGAAAAATTAAAATTACAAGGTTTCAACATTTTGGGTTAAAAACCGCAAATTTTGGCATTGCTGCCTTTTAAGGGTTATAGTATACACAGACGGCTACTCTGATAAAAAAAAATAAAAAATATGAAATAAAATAATACAAACGGATATAAAATAAGGCAAAATCAAATATACAAATCAAATAAAGCTACAAAATTAAAACTGCTTTTCAATCGCTCGAATCGAGGATCGGACCTGGGAATTGTAGTCCGCAACTCTCACCACTATGCTAACGCGGACGCCAAACTTAAATTCTTTGTTTGCTTAATTGCGCAATTCTTGCAAATTGAAACTCAGGTGCTATCTATATATTAATACGCTAACATAAATTTTGTCTCCGTTCGTTTGGCGATTCTACCGAACCGATTTCAAAACCAAAAACACCATTGGAAAGGCTTTTTTCTCTAGATGAGCAGAGTTTTTATTGTTGAAAATTACGGCCTAAACCGTCGTTTAAACATTTCCGATTTGTGTATAGATGTTGCTGCAACATATTCAATTTGACATGTTTCGCACGTCGTTTCACTTCGCATTTGAAATTAAGCTTTGAAATAAAGATAAATATGAAGATGAAGAAAAGAATGAATGAAGATAAAGTAAAAAAAAAAGAAGGCAAAAGTGAAGATAAAGACGAAAATGGAGACAATGACAGATACATAAGAAGTAGGGTAACTGAAAGGGTAAGAACATTTCTTGAATTTATGAAGTAAACTTCTTTAGCTGCAGTTGGTTGGTTGGGAGAGAATTGTAATTCAAGGGGAATAATGCACACGGAAATGGTTCTTAGCGGTTTAGCGGTTTGAGAATAAAAACAAAAACAAAGATGCCTAGAGATAAGGCAAACATGAAAATCAAGGTAAATTTAAACACTTTAAGGTAAAGGTGGAGAGGAATATGCAAAAATAAAGATAGATATGAAGAAAAGGATGAGGATGAAGATCAATATTGTAATCGATACAAAACTCGATATTTCTACCGATATAATAATCGATATTGCTATCGATAAGATAATCGATGTTGTTATCGATACTGCTATTGATTAAATAACCGCTATTGTAATCGATATAATAATCACTATAATAATCGATATTGTTATCGATACAATAATGGATATTGTTATTGGTATATTAATCTATTAAATAATTGATTTTGTTATCGATTTAGTAATTTATATTGTTATCGATATGTATAATAATCGATACTGATGATAGTTATATTATGTTATATATGTTTACAGATATTGTTATCGGTATTTTTATCGACGCAGTTATCAACAGGGTTATCGCTATAATAATCGGAACATGGAATGTGATCACATTACATGACTTCACATCACATTATATCACATGATATGAAGAGACATCACAGAGATATCACATCACACGATATCACGTAACATGACATCATATGATATGACATCACATTATATGGTATGACATCACATGACTTGACATCACATGATATGACATCGTATGACATGGCATTACATGACGTTGGATCACATGATATGACATCATATGTTATGACATCATATGACATGACATCAGAGGATATGACAACACATGACATGACATCCTATCACATCACATAAAATCACGTCACATCTTATCACGTCATCGCACCTCATTTCATCTGCGTGAATAGAAAAAGAAAAGGATATAAGCAAAGATGTGAAAGATAAAAACACAGATGAAGACTAAGGTAAATTTTCCGATTTCAAAACCAAAAACACCGTTGGAAAGGTAATTTTCTGTAGATGAGGAGAGTTTTTATAGTTTCGAAATTGGTTGAAAATCGTCGTTTAAAAATTTCCATATTTGTGTATGGTTGTTTTTGCAACCTGTTCAATTTAAGCTGTTTCGCATTTTGTTTTACTTCGTATTTGAAATTAAACTTTGAAATAAAGATAAATATGAAGATGAAGAAACAAGTGATAACGATGAAGACAAAAAAAAAGGCAAAAGTTAAGATAAAGACGAAAATGGAGACAATGAGAGATACATAAGAATTAGGGTAACAGAGTTGAAGTTTTCCAATAGCAATCGAAATAAAATCAGCCATAAAGTTTACAGAAATTTATCGAATCATCGAAGTTTATAATTATCGAAATTTATTCATGATTATTAAGTTATCCCAACGTATCGAATTATTCAAATTGATCAATGTTTATTGAGTTGTCGAAATTTGTAGACACAGAAACTTAGTTGCCCAAATTTACGAATAGTTATCGAGCTATAAAAACGTGTGGGATTAACGAAATTTGTCAAGTTAAGAGAATGTATCAAGTTATAGATATTTATTGAATTATCATTATTTATAGACTTAACGAAATTTATCGAGGTGTCGTAATGCATGGAGTTCTTTCAACTTACAGAGTTATCGATAATTATTGATCTACTGAAATTGGTTGGTTCAACAAAGCAAATTTTATGGAATTTTCAAAATATATCGATTTATCGAAATTTCAAGGTTATATAAGCTTATCGATTTATCACTGCTTATCGAATTTTATCGTGTTAACAGAGTGTAACCAAAATGTTTAGATAGTTTTCGAAAAATGTTGAGCTGTCAAAAGTAAAAATTTATAAAGGTATCCCAAGAATTTACATTTTTGAGTCATCGAAATTTATCGAGCCCTCGAATTTCAAAGTAATCGAAATTGGTCGAGTTAACGAATTTTGTTGAGTTATCGGATTTTAGTGTTCTTGAAATTCATCGAACTATCAAATCATTGAAATTTATCGGTAAACTTGAATGTATCGGGTCAATTTCAAGTTCCAAAGCAGAAGATTTTCCGGTTAGTTAATTTGTACCGTATAAGTCGGCCGCTGTGGTGTAGTGGTAAGCAGTGCGCGCTTCCACTCCACAGCACCTGGGTTCAAACCCTGGTCAAAGCAACATCGCAAAAAATATAAAAAAAAATGTTTTTTCTTAACAGCGGTCGTCCCTCGGCAGGCAATGGCAAACCTCCGAGTGTATTTCTGCCATGAAAAACAGCTTCTCATAAAAATACAATCGCCGTTCGGAGTCGGCGTAAAACTGTAGGTCCCTCCGCTTTGTGTGACAACATCAAGGCGCACGCCACAAACCGGAGGAGAAGCTCGGCCAAACACTAACATATGTGTAAGCGCCAATCTATTATTATTATTATAAGTTTTGCTACGTGTTAAGTTAGAAAACCTCTCCAAGGGTTCTAAAACTAGAAAAACTGTCGAATTTTGACAGTAACTGGCACTCTAGTTTTCATAAATACCTGTACATCGATTAACCTATATGGAGTGAAAGGAGTTAATTTGTGCAGCCTTACTCTTTACATAAAACTTTCTGCCTAGGAAGATATTTGAAGATGTTTTTGGTAATAAAATCTCCCGAAGAATACCTACATGTACATTCTTCTTCTAAAGGTTGATGATAGATAGTCGTAGCTGCTACTACAGAGCCATGTTATAATGCTTGCATTACAAAAGTGTGGCTTAGAAGGTGTCCCTCCACTCCCTACTATATGCCCCTCATTGTTACTGCTTTCCAAAAATTAAAAGGGGTGCTAAAGGAGAAAAATTCTAATGATGAAGAAATGAAGTTGATTATTTTAATTATTTACAGGTGAATTGATAACCTTCTCGCTTTAATCTCTGCCTTATAAAAAAAGTTTAAGAAAAATTTTAAAATAAGGCTGTGGCAATCACTGTAAAATCTTTAATCACACTTTTATTAATGGTGAAATTTCATAATGAGCAAACCGTTTTTTGATGGTGTTTACACATTTATACGTTCGACTTTCTCTTTTGTATATGGACGACTCCACCGTCACGGGTTAGACATTTGTACAGAAAAAAATATTTTTCTTTTGTAATGTAGATTTATGTGGTTCTGGTTAGGTTATGTGCTACACCTTTCTAAAAAAATGTAAACATTAGATTAACAAAATAAAAAACCAAAACTGGTCAATTTGTAACTTAACTTAATCAGCTTACCACGAAGGTATATAGATAGTGGACGAGTCCGCGCATCCCCCCTCCTCCCCTGCGTCCACCTCAACAAACAAATAAAGCTTATCAGCCCTCTAAACCTTCCTCTGACAAATGTCCCACATATAGCTGTCACGGGTGGGACATGCTTCTCTGTTGAGTTATTCTTATCTAACTACGTGGAAACGACAATGTAATTGTGGTAAATATTTGCAACTAATTTCTAACATTATGTAACAAACACGAAACACAACCTCAACTTCTGTAATTATATATAACAACTTTTAGCTTTTTTTTGTCACTGGTGGGACAAGACTAATACTGCTTAATATTAACTCATAATATTGATAAAGCAGTCACACAGTTTAATATATAGCACAATTTTATTAAAATCAGATGAGTTCTACTATATACTTTTCTTACCAAACACTTGAATTATGAATCGCAAATTATTTGACATTGCATTCAACTACTACTTCAACTTCTACTTTAGACTCAATCAAAATATTTACATAGAACTTCATTTAAAAATGTAAGAAAATGTAATAAAAACGCATTTAAAGATTTAATTTTTTAATTTTTGGGTGATTTAAGATTGTACAAATGTCTTATCCACACGTTTGTTAGTTAAAAACAAGTAAGAAAGTCTAAGTTCGGGCGGAGCCGAACACTAAATACCCGGCGCAAGTATTAAATATATGTTTTTTCACCTTTCCGAAACCTTCCGCTAGATGGTAAACCGAGGTGTATCAATTTTGAGTCCTTAGCGTCCTTCAATTTCGAAATATTGAAGTTTCAAGCATTTCTTAAATTTACCGTTATATGAGAATCGGCCGTTATTTTAGTCCGATTTCAATAATTTTCAACGTTTTGCTTACACGTGGCAAGTACAATAACCATACCGAGTTTGGTACAAATTGGTAGAACGGTTACCGATATACTTATATGTGATCATAAGTGGGCGGTGCCACGCCCATTTTCCAAAATTTTACCATAAACGTATTTCTTGGTAAAGAATTGTTGCAAGCATCAATTTTGAATAAATTAGCTTCAATATTTACTGATTTATCGAAGATTTTGTATTTCTCTAAATTACCGTTATATGGGATGTGGGCGTGGTTATTGTCCGATTTTAAAAAGTGCTGTGTGTTTTTTATGGTGTACCAAGGCCAACAACTGTGCCAAGTTTGGAAGAAATTGGTGCAGCGGTTACCAAGATATACACATGTAACCATAAGTGGGCGTGGCTACGCCCATTTTCCAAAAATTTATAATATTCTTATTTTTCGTCTAAAAATTATTGTAAATATCAATTTTGAGTGAATTATCTTCAGTAGTTACTAAAATATCGCAGTTTTCGTATTTCTGGAAATTACCGTTATATGGGAAGTGGGCGTGGTTAAAGTCCGATTTCGCCCATTTTCAATACCAACCTACCTTGGATTAAGGGAAACCTACATACCAAATTTCGTTGAGATATCTCAATTTTTGCTCGAGTTATCGTGTACACGGACAGACGGACAGACGGACAGACGGACGGACAGACAGACATGGCTTAATCGATTTCTTTTTTCATCCTGATCATTTATGTATACATTTGTCTATATCTATCTCGATTCGTTTTGGTTGTTACAAACAACCGTTATGTGAACAAAATTAATATACCCTTGTGCACAAGTGCGCTCGGGTATAAAAAATTATTGTTGCACTGAGGTTCACTTTCCCATGGAACCTCCCGTAAATAAATTCTAAGCAATATCTGTGAAATATGAGTAAAAAGCCTTGATACGAGAAGGAAAATAGTTTTACAAATTTGCTACTTCATTCCGCAGTTTTATACTCTCCCTCACGTACAGATGTACCTACGTTCACTAGCACAATTAACCAACTGACCCTCTGTGTTTATATTAATTTAATTAAACTCTGCGCTTTTTACTCTCTTAGTAAGAGCAAATGAAAATATAAAACACTCTGCATTTGTAAAGTTTTTCACTTTGTTAACACTCGCATTTACATACTCGATGTACTTGTATACATTTTCCTTTCCTTTCATTACATTTCGCGCATTAGAATACGCCCAGGTGCTAATGCGGATAAAAATCTACACACTGCACTTAATTGAATGGTAAGTGGTAGCGAGCATTAATTTCTATTATAGCAATAAGTATTCACTTATGCCGACATGTGGTGAGTACATGCGGTGTGTTGTTGGTGTAACAGCGTGTTGATGTATGTTTGTACATACATACATACATATGTATGTATGTGCAGTGTGGCATTCACTTTGTTTGCACAACGATGACTGTTGATTTCGCATAATAATGGCAATATTAAACCACACAAAAAATTACAGTAAACCACTTACACAATGATGCTATTGGTTACGAGGGTTCATAAAGTTTCTGGAAAACTGAAATAGAGATCTTCAATTACAACTTTTTTTACACTTTGAACTGAAACTTGTAAGAAAATGTAATTAACTAAGTCACATTTTTATACAATGGTTTCGTCTCGAATCGAAATCGAATTAAATAATAAAAGTTAATCCATGGTGCTCTTATCTTTGGCAAGCTACATATATTAAAATTTTCCCAAAAATATTTTCTCGGAATGCTTTCAAACCTTAGCATTCACCCGTATTGGTTGTTTTAGGCGTTTTTTTTAACTACCTAAAACTCAATTTTTGAAGGAATTCAAAATTTGATAAATATTTTTTTCACTCAGGTCTACAGTGTGGTAATTTTTAAATGACAAATTTTCTTGCGTCATTTTGTCCATTTTTTTTTTTAAATCGCATTCAAAATAAATTGAAGCTGATGAGATCGTTTGTTTAGCGGCTATATGATATAGCGCTTTAAACCACAAAAAAAAATTGCCAGGTCAACTCAGAACTTAATAATACGTACACATACTGAATCTCAAGTCGATAACTTCAAAAACAACGAAGAAATTTTTTAGTACTGACTATGCTTCTATGATACCACCGAACTGGAGTATGTAGCCCCTTAGCCTGCAAAATGCATATAATTCGTTTTTTACCTCACTGGATAGAATATCTCTTTTCATAAAATTTAACATTAACAAGTAAGAGAGGCTAAGTTCGGGCGGAGCCGAACATTAAATACCCGGCGCAACTATTAAATAAATGTTTTTTCAGCTTTCCGAAACCTACCGCTAGATGGTTAGCCGGGGTGTATCAATTTTCAGTAAATTAGCGTCCTTAAATTTCGAAATATTGCAGTTTCAAGCATTTCTGAAATTAACCGTTATATGAAAAGCGGCCGGAATTTTAGTCCGATTTCAATAATTTTCAACGTTTTGCTTTTATGCAAGCACAATAACCACACCGAGTTTGGTACAAATTGGTAGAACGGTTACCGAGATACATATATGTGATCATAAGTGGGCGGTGCCACGCCCATTTTCCAAAATTTTATCATAAGCGTATTTCTTGGTAAAGGATTGTTGCAAGCATCAATTTTGAATAAATTAGCTTTAATATTTACTGATTTATCGAAGATTTCGTATTTCTCCAAATTACCGTTTTATGAGATGTGGGCGTGGTTATTGTCCGAAAAAAATCCTGGTATCCTGTACCAAGGCCAATAACTGTGCCAAGTTTGGAAGAAATCGGTGCAGCGGTTGCCAAGATATACACATGTAACCATAAGTGGGCGTGGCTACGCCCATTTTCCAAAAATTTATAATATTCTTATTTTTCGTCTAAAAATTATTGTAAATATCAATTTTGAGTGAATTATCTTCAGTAGTTACTAAAATATCGCAGTTTTCGTATTTCTGAAAATTACCGTTATATGGGAAGTGGGCGTGGTTATTGTCCAATTTTTAAAATTTTCGGCCATTTAGTATGCTGTATCAAGGCCAACAACTGTGCCAAGTTTGGAAGAAATTGGTGCAGCGGTTGCCAAGATATACACATGTAACCATAAGTGGGCGTGGCTACGCCCATTTTTCAAAAATTTATAATATTCCTATTTTTTGTCTAAAAGTTATTGTAAATATCAATTTTGAGTGAATAATCTTCAGTAGTTACAAAAATATCGCAGATTTCGTATTTCTGAAAATTACCGTTATATGGGAGGTAGGCGTGGTTATTGTCCGATTTTTCCCATTTTCAATACCGTCCGTCCTACGCCCGAAAGAAGTACACGTACCAAGTTTCGTTAAGATATATTAATTTTTACTCGAGACAGACGGACGGACGGACGGACGGACGGACAGACAGTCACCGCTTAATCGATTTCTCTTTTCATTCTGATCATTTATTTATACATTTGTCTATATCTATCTCGATTCGTTATGTGAACAAAGTTATAATACCCTTGTGCACAAGTGCGCTCGGGTATAAAAAAAGACGATGATTTTTCCCTTCAGCGACTTGAAATTGCAGAAATATGTATGTATGTACCGGTCCAAATGTTGGTGTTGACAGATAACTCATACGCCATGGCATGCGTGTAATAAAGGGCAGGTACGCTAGCAGCTTTTGGATCGGTGCATGACACAACTATTTAAAGGTAGTTTCACTTATTCTTCTCATTTGCCATTTGACGTAAACTGTATTTGTGATATTTTTTTTTTTAATTTGAAGAAAGCAAATTCTTAGAATAAAGTGGTTGCTTACTTCAAATTAATAAAATATTTTGAGCATTAATTAAAGCGAGAATATTGTGATTTGTTTTTAAAACTAAATATAAAACGATAGGAAAGAAAAATACTCGCATTAAATTGTGTATTGAAAAGAAAGTATGTATTAGTTTATGCAATTATTTTTATTCTAACTTAGTAAGACAAGCTGCATATTTGGGATATATTACTAAAGGTGTCGTTCGTTTGATCCAATCTAAGAATGAGAACTGCCTGTTTCAAGTGCATCTATCCACTAGAGAGAATACAAATTGAAGCAATATCGAAATAAATATACTATAGGACCAGATATGATATTGAAATTGGAAAACATTGTTTGTGTTTTGCTTTATTATTTCTGGAAATAGTTGTTCACAATAAGACCGAATATTTCATGTAATACTACAGATAACGCAATTTTTTGTCAGGGCCTCACTTGTGTATGATGTTAAGAATCAATGCACATTTATTAACAGCTCTGCTTATATTTATTATCAAATAAGTACATTTACCTTTGTGTGTTATTATATTTTAATGCATAAAAAAATCCTTAAAAATATTAAAATTTCTAAAACAATAATTTGTTGAGGTGAGTGATACTGAGCAATTTACGAAAAGTATAAACGTCCATAAGTACATTTTATGTCAAGGCGTATTTAACAAGGTTGTGTTAGCCATATATAAAAAAATTACACTAATAAATTACATGCAGATATCCATACAGTCCTTGGTATGAGTTACAACAAACACATCATTTTGACGCAATGCCCTCCACGGCGAAAAATTCAGCTGGCGCCTCAACCCCACCTTGTTAAATACACCTTGGTTTATGTCAAGAAATCTCAACGTGAAACCTTCATGTATCATGGTTCGGTGTGAACTTTTTTATTTTATTTGAGTACATTAAAATGTTTAAATTTCAAAGCCAAAGTCATGTACTTGATCACCTGCAAATCTGCCAAAGTTACTCGCTTGCCGGAACTTTTTTATTTATCTACCAGTTTTTACGCTTAAAAAAATCGGCACATACTAAAATCTTTAATTTTATGAGGAGTGAAGTTCTATTTAAATAGTTGGGCAAAAATGAAGTTGTTATATTTTTGAAGGTTAATAAGCTGTTCTAGATCGCCGGAATTTTAGAAAGATGCACAAACATTTATTTTCAACGTTGTATCTTACTTTGCAATCGAGTCATAAAGAAAATGTTTTTGAGACATGAAGATTTTGCCTGAGAAGACCGCTACTAAAATGTTCCGAAGAAAAATTCTCTAGAACATTTTAATCCTCTCACGACTTTCCAAATTTTCTTTTTGAGGGGCCTCTTGAAGTAAGGGTCAAAATGACCCTTTCAGGCGGAAGCTATTTAATGGGGCAAAATATTATACGAAAAAATTTTTCTGCAGTTTTACCATATATGTCTTAACCTTTAATTTACCGCAATATTAGTAGATCATAAAATAAAAATACGAGCTGACATTGTAAATCCATCAAGTATTTTATTACTGGATATGCATAATAATAATAATAGAATGGCACTTACACATGTGTTTGGCCGAGCTTCTCCTCCGATTTATCACAGAAAGGGCAGGGACCTACAGTTTTGTAATTTTATGAAAAGCTGTTTCTCATGGCACAAATACACTAGAAGGTTTACCATTGTCTGCCGGGGCGACCGCTGTTAAGAAAAAAACTTTTTTCTATATTTTTTTGCGATGTTGCTTTGACCAGGGCTTGAACCAAGGCCTGTTGGAGTGGTAGCGCGCACTGCTAACCACCACAGCGGCCTGGATGTGTATACTTTCAGAAAATATAAGCAAACTGCGGGCGGGTTTCTGCTGTCATACATTGTTATTTATATATGAAAAAAATTATAAAAACCCATTCGAAGCTCTCGAACTTGAATTCGGAGTACAAACTTCAGAGGCAACCCTCGCATCCATATTCTATGACAGTTTATACTATCTTCACTCATATGTACTTTTATATGCATGCAAGTACATATCTGTATGTACGAATACGTATTCACTATTGTCAATTCCGAAGGGCGTACATTACCATATTGAATGTTATAAAACATTGATTTTTTTCGCATTTTCATTGCGAACAAATGTAGCACGAATGCATCAGATTAGCGTGACATGTTAACCCTCCCAGTAGCTTATGCACTTACATATGTACCTAAATATGTATGTATATATTGAGTGTGCACCCAGCCAGCAAAATCATCGTAAACAAGCTCGTAATTGGATATTTTCTCGAAGAAAAACCGGATTAAAAATCGTTTATGATAGCCGTTTACGACTCTTTTTCGAGCACGAGAAAAATTCAAAGTATGCAGTTTCAAATCCCATTATATTTTAGTATAACATAGTGCAAGCTTGAAGTTGCCAGAAAACTGCGTTGATTTTTGGCAATTTTTTCACGCAGTTTCTTCCATGCAAATTATGTGCGACATTTTTTTTTTTATGGAAGAAACTGCGTATAAGAAATTGTCAAAAAACAAAGAGGTTTTCTAGCTATTCAAGCGTGCACTTTATTATACTAAAATTAAATGGGCTATAAAACTGCATACTTAAAATTTTTCTAAAAAATCTGATTTGAAAGTAGAACTTCATACTAACTATATTTTTATAAAAAACAATTAGAGAAGAAATCAGAATAAAAAACTTTGCATTCATGGCGAAAAATTCTCTGTGCCAATATTTTTTCCCGGCACTGTATATGTGAAGATATTTTCAGATAAATAAATATTAACAAACTATCTATTAACAAATTAACAATTAAATAAGAGGGGTTTAATATATATTATAAAGTTGCTGAATTTATTTTTTATCTTTTTTGCCGATAGGCTGCCAATTTTTTTTGCCGGTCGTGTGCATATTGGAAGTGCTTCTTTGAAACGGAAATAAAAACTTCTTCGTGGGAGTTAAATTTTTGACGAAAAGCACCTAAGAAAATAAAGTGAAAGATTAAACTCCATTGGAAACCGGAAAATTTAATTAAGTAAAAAGTGGTAATAAATAATATTATGATCCGTACTTCTTATTGCCGCAGTCGTTGCCAAACCAATAGCGCTGCTTTTGGTACCAGTTCCCTTCCACGAGAAAAGTTTTGCTACCTCATCTGTAATAATTTTTTTTTAATGAATCATTTATTGACGCTAGTACGGATAAGGCTTCGGATTTCGCACGCCTTTTTAATTGAGAAGCCATATTATCAATAAAACATTAAGTTCAATAACTGCAAAGACCTAATAAACTAGCAAATTAAAAAAATAAATAACTATAAACTTACGAGATAGGGGAATTAAACGTTTAAATCCCTTAGTGTTACTCCGCGCAGCCTGTGAAAGAATTGGAAAACTCGTTAAATTAATTTGTATTTTTGAATTACATATGTAGTAGCTACTTACAAGAAGTTTAATTATAANAGAAAAATTCAAAGTATGCAGTTTCAAATCCCATTATATTTTAGTATAACATAGTGCAAGCTTGAAGTTGCCAGAAAACTGCGTTGATTTTTGGCAATTTTTTCACGCAGTTTCTTCCATGCAAATTATGTGCGACATTTTTTTTTTTTTGGAAGAAACTGCGTATAAGAAATTGTCAAAAAACAAAGAGGTTTTCTAGCTATTCAAGCGTGCACTTTATTATACTAAAATTAAATGGGCTATAAAACTGCATACTTAAAATTTTTCTAAAAAATCTGATTTGAAAGTATAACTTCATACTAACTATATTTTTATAAAAAACAATTAGAGAAGAAATCAGAATAAAAAACTTTGCATTCATGGCGAAAAATTCTCTGTGCCAATATTTTTTCCCGGCACTGTATATGTGAAGATATTTTCAGATAAATAAATATTAACAAACTATCTATTAACAAATTAACAATTAAATAAGAGGGGTTTAATATATATTATAAAGTTGCTGAATTTATTTTTTATCTTTTTTGCCGATAGGCTGCCCAATTTTTTTGCCGGTCGTGTGCATATTGGAAGTGCTTCTTTGAAACGGAAATAAAAACTTCTTCGTGGGAGTTAAATTTTTGACGAAAAGCACCTAAGAAAATAAAGTGAAAGATTAAACTCCATTGGAAACCGGAAAATTTAATTAAGTAAAAAGTGGTAATAAATAATATTATGATCCGTACTTCTTATTGCCGCAGTCGTTGCCAAACCAATAGCGCTGCTTTGGGGACCAGTTCCCTTCCACGAGAAAAGTTTTTCTACCTCATCTGTAATAATTTTTTTTTTAATGAATCATTTATTGACGCTCGTACGGATTTCGCACGCCTTTTTAATTGAGAAGCCATATTATCAATAAAACATTAAGTTCAATAACTGCAAAGACCTAATAAACTAGCAAATTAATAAAATAAATAACTATAAACTTACGAAATAGGGGAATTAAACGTTTAAATCCCTTAGTGTTACTCCGCGCAGCCTGTGAAAGAATTGGAAAACTCGTTAAATTAATTTGTATTTTTGAATTACATATGTAGTAGCTACTTACAAGAAGTTTAATTATAAAAGAAAGTGGTAGATCGTCCTTGGCGTTTGCACCAGTCTGCCAATAAATCACATACTTAATAATTTTCTTAAATTGAATATTTAAAAAACTACTTATAAAATATTGTGATTGAAGAAAAATTGTTAACAAAACTAAAATTTTTTCTTGTGCTGACAAATTACTACAAGCCTCTTTCTATTATATTTTTTTTTTTTGTATCGTTTACGAGCTTTTCTCTAACTATTTGGCGATACGAGAATCCCTCGTAAAACATAATGTTCGTAAAATGTACGTTTTCTTGCTGGCTGGGCATATACCAATGTGCAAAAGTAATGATGTAGTTGTTGAGAAAAAATTAAAATGAAATAGAATGTGTACAACTTTGTGATAACATTTCATAGTTAAATTTTTGTAAATGTCTGCGCTCATAGCTGAATGCACTGGCAAAAAAGACATATGTACATAATAAGTACGTGAATGAAAAAAACTCCACCCTATTGTGAATATTATTTAATATATACAAAAGAAAAAAGTAGAGCATATAAATGTGTGTAAGCTCTACTTTTTATGTGGCTAGGTTTCTGGGTTATTAGTTAAATTATTGAACTGTTTCTCCGTTCATCGCTGATATTTTCACCACATGCGATACGACTCTTTTTCAGTAGAAAAAAAAACCAGATAAATTTCTTTACGAGATTTATGTTTTGTACTTATTTAACAGCTTTGTAATATTTTTCTTTTTTTTGGACATTTTAAAAAAATTACCTTTTTCCAAAATTCGCTTCTGCCCATGCCTGCAAATGCCTGATGATATTCATTGAATTATTTTGAGAAACAATAACTTAAAATGGGAGCAAAGGGTATTATAGACCCCATAAGGAAAAGTTTCTATAGAAAACACGGAAATCTGAATTTTTTCTAACTTTTATTGGATAACACAGCCCAACAAGTATATAAAAAGTTTTCGGGACGGCAATTGTTAAAGCTGTTTTTGATAGAGTTTTTTGTTCTGATTACGAATCCGTAAGCACAAAGTTTCCATCAGCTCCAGATTTCGAAAAAACTAGGTCAAATTGTCAAAAATCGCGTTTTTTGCAATATTTTAGAAGCTCTATCAAAGAAAAAAGTGATAGAACATTCCCGGCTTAAATTAAATCTGGAACTCTCGACTACTATCACTGATAATACCATTCCTGCACATTGACTTTTTGGTCACTTAGTTATTTGTTATATACTTTTATTTGTTTTTATTTTATTTCAGATAAATCAAATTTTTTAACGTTTATTATAGGTTTCAATATTAAGTGCCATTGAAATTGGTTATTGTGGTACACCAACTGTACATTGCATTCTTGTACAAAAATATATATTTCCCATGATTCCAGAAAATTATAAAATATTATAATATTATTAGCACCAATAGCTGACACTATGCAAATAAGCCAAATACTCGCTAGTATAATTTTTTAATTTTGTACGTTTCAAAAAATAAATAATGAGCATTAAAATTCTAAAAAATACATTTTTAGAACAAAAACGTGTAATGTGCAAATATAGGACTTGACATAAAACGTACGTTTCATAAAACGTAGGTTTCATAAAGGCACGCAATCCTTTCATCGAAAGGGGTCAAAATCCAATTCATACTATAATATATTTTCAAGCACAATAGGGGTATTCACGATCCGGTGCATACTGTCTAGCATGGTGCATAGATAGCATAAATAGCATGCTTGTTGTTGTTTCATATGTTCAAACAACAACAAAATTAGCCAATCATGCTACTTATGCTATCTGTGCACCATGCTAGACAGTATGCACCGGAACGTGAATACCCCTAATATTTGACTGCAATTTTTTTATATATTTATTGGTTTCCCTTCACAGAGTTCATTTGTGCTTGAACCACTATTGAAAATAACTGTCGCTTTTTTCAATAGGTGGTACCCATTAGCCGCCGAAACAATGTTGTCACTATTAGGCTATATTAATAAAGTTTTACGGATATCTTAAAGTGTGCTCTGTGCCATTCAAAAGAAGTTCTTACTCGCCAATATGCGCCAACTAACGCAGGAACAGCCTTCTAAGCATCGCATGCAAAGTTTTATATAGCCCACAGTCAACCAGCTGATTGGGATTTTCGATTCGTACGAAAACAAGAATACGCCCCAATGTGTTTTTATTTTATTATTACAACGCTTTTATCAACTTGTAATGTTGTGTGTCCAGACAGCTACAAAACCTTTCGTCGGTTGAGAGGTAGATGTCGCCCTGTGCACTACGTACGCTACAGCGGAAATGGACGACACAGCGTTACCATTTTAGCCGTTTTCCGGCTAGATTTAGCCGGTTTTGATAGCAACTAGCCGGAGAAAATTCGATCTAGCCGGCAGCCGATTTGAGAGCCGGTTTGTAAAAAAAAGTTAGCCGTTCTTAGCCGATTTTACTATTTGCCTAATTTTCAGGTGCAAAAAGTAAACAACTTGTTCGAAAGCAATAATGCAGACCCAATGAAGATTTTTAATGAACTCAATGTTTTACTTTCGCATCTATGCTCCCTAGTGGTTATTAGCGCGGACACATTTGATCCTATATGCTCCCCGTTGGAACCATACCTTGCTCCATTTCCTCAGTTTTATCACAGTTTTGAAGAGTATTTAAAAACAAAAGTAAGCACAAACGCTTTTGACCACGAAGCCGAGAAAATAATTCGAGAAAATGGTCGCTATTTTATTATCACTTTAATAAAGGAATTACGCCAACGCCTCCCTACAAATATTGCCACACTAAAAAAAATTGACTTTTTTCGGTTGGAAATGCATTAAGAGTAATTAAACCAAAAGTATTTGTTCAACTACAGCAACAAAAACACAAATATAATGCCGACGAAATAACATCCATAGAGATGCAATGGCAACGGTTAACGTTACATACCTGGAGTAATTTAGACTCAACTGTAAAATTTTGGGCCGAAGTTTATCAATTTCGAAATGCCCTAGGAGAAAACCCTTTTGCTGACCTTTGCAACCTAGTTTTAATAAAATAAAAGCTTTTTAGTATACAACGCTTTTATAAATGAACTAAAAGTAGAAAACAATATTTCTCAGCCCCCTAGAATTTGTTTTGACAGCTGTTGATTTTAAATTTTAGCAAAAGTCATTATAAACAATTTATGAGATTGAAAATGAAACGCGTGTGGCGCATGCATTAATTGACAATAGTCGAACTACATAACATAGACCTAAAATTTCTGCAGAGAAAGTACGCTATTACCATGATACAATAATACAAGGTGGTATCAATTGTGACAGCTCGATTTCACACTGCCTTAGCTCAGTAGAACGAGAAGAAAAACGGGAAGAAATTAAGCCCCATTTGGGGGAAAAATATAAAATTCCACATTTTTTCCTAAACAAAATTTGCTTTTTTATAGTATATTCGTATTGAAATGAAATAAAATAAGATAAAATACCTTTCTAAGAAAAAAGTGCGTATACTAAAATCTAATTTTGATTAAGGTATAACTTCTTGAGCGATCTGACTTAAAGCTCGAAATTTAAACAAATGTACCAGTTACTAAATGCGAGAAAAAAAGGCTGCGCACAACTGTAACTGAATTTCGAGTATTTTATAAAAATCATGAATTTTCTTGTGATAGTCATTGAGCGGTACTTCTTTTACATTTGTGGGTATAAAGGTAGATTAAAGAACAACATGCTACGTACCATTTCTGAAAAGTCGTATTGGGAAAACGAGTAACCAGTTCGCAATTTTCTACTTAATAATGGTTTTTGGTTGACCACAACCAATCAAAGGCAAACAAATTCAAAGTCCTGGTGCAAAAAAATTATTCTGATCGCAGCTTAACTAGTCGACCGATCATAATAGGGTTATGGTGTCCTTTAGCTCAACTTAAAAGGTAGGATATCTTTTATTGTGATTTACATATCTCGTTTTATCGATAACACGATAAACTTTCATTAACTTTATAAATTTCGATAGCTCGATTAATTTTGATAGCTCTCTACATTTCGATATCCATCGACAAATTTAGATAAACCGATAAAAAGCGAAAGTCAGTTATACATGTATAACCAAGAAATTTGAATAACTCGACATATTTTGAAAACTCCAAACATAAATCAATACTCAACGAGAACTCGATAAGTTGAAGGAACTTGAAACTCCACAACTCCATAACGCCACAAGAACACTGACACTGTCAATTCTGCTTTGTTAAACAAAAAACACAGGAGATATTTCTCTACATATTCAAACCGACAACCAAATTTGCAGGAACATTAGATTTTTCACTAGAAAATTGTGAACGTTTTGTATTTTATTTTACGCCAAACATATGAAAACGTATAACATAAAAAGTGAGTTTAAGCTCCGACTCGATTTTCAGTACAAATTCTTGAGCTTGAGCTCATTCTTTCAGTGCAAAAATTGAGTCTGATCTTAAGCTCACTTTTTATGCATAAGGCTCAATGTTGCTCATGCTCCGGTTCGAGTATCCAAGCGTTTGATTAAATTTAAATAAATCATGGTACAACTATTACAGGTATTGTCTTCTCATAGAGTTTTGCTTCACATCGAAATTCGTGCTCCTTATTTTCATTTTGACGCATTTAATTTTTGTTAGTTTTCTAAATAAAATAAAAAACGTGTGAAATAAAGTGAGGAATAAAATTTTTAGATTTGTTTTCAAAGAAAATGTTTATTTTTCGGCTTTTGCAAATTAAATAAGTTCTCTGCAAGTAGGTGTAAAAAAAAAAGTAAGTGCGCCTGGGCCACACTGTAGAAGTGAAACTTACGTTACTTATCTATCTATACATACACACATCTGCTTTTGCTTAAGGTTATATTTTTTTGCTTTTTTTCTATCAATGTAGATCCCTACCTCTACCACTGTTCGTTTTAATAACATTCATGTTATTCTGTTTTTCTATTATCTTCATTTTTATCTTTATACTCTATCGATAACAAAATCGATTATTACGTCCATCAAAATATCGATAACAAAATCGATGACAAATTCGATACAAATTTCAATAGCAACATCGATAATACCATTGGTAGCTAAATCGATTAGAAAATCGATAAAAATATCGATAACGAAATCTATAAATATCGATAATAAGATCGATTCATATCGACAGCAAAATCGATAAATATCGATAAAAAATCAATAAATATCGATAAATATCGATAACAAAATCGATAAATATAGATAAAAAAATCGATAAATATCGATAACAAAAATTATCGATAAGTCTCGAGAATCCCGAAAATCTCTAAGATCCCAAAATAGTTCCCAGATTGAGTCTCTGTGTCTCTCTCTATATCCTTTCCTCTTTAATTACCTCTATTTCAATCTTTCTTCCCCAATCTTCATCTTTGCTTTTATCGGTATCCTCATCATCCTCTTTGTCTTTACTTTTATGTTCATCATTTTTTTCAGCTACATATTCCCCTTCACATTTGCCCTTATATACATAAGTAAAGTGTTTAAATTTACATTGGTCTTCATTTTTGCCTTTATCTTTACGCATCTTTGTTATTGTTTTTATTTTTACCTTTGCCTTTATCCTTTTCTTCATTTATGTACGTAGTCACCTTTCATTCTTGTATTGGTCTTTTTGTAAGTGTTATTCTTTAACATTTTATTAGCAAATTTTTGTTAAATTAATACCATATGCATACACACAAGAAACACTTGTTTCAGCCCCAACCATTTCCGTTGCATCATTTCCGTTGCATACACACAAGAAGTACTTGTTTCAGCCCCAAACCATTTCCGTTGCACCATTTCCGTTGCATCACTTCCGTTGCATCATTTCCGTTGTAACCAACCAACCGCCGCTAAAGAAGTTTCACTTCAAAAACGTGGACATGCATGGTATATGGTGTACAGAAATATCCCTTTGCCCTCACTGTACACCTTTTAGTGTCGGCAACAATGATATTTTTCAAATAAGGCAGATCTGAATATGCGCTCTCTGGGAAGACAATACCTGTAATTGTTGTACCATGTTAGCAAATAACAGCAAGCATCTCTGCACACTCAGCAACAGCCGTTCTGCAAATTTATTCCCAAATGTTGAACTTGAATTGATTTTCTTCCACGTTTGATTTGGTTCTGCACTTCACAGAGGCTTTTTCGTAATTAAGAAAAACCAAAAACAGAAAACCAGTATATGTTTTTCGCTGACGGCATTCGTACTCGAACCTGCCTGAAGTAAACAAATAACAGCAAGCACCTCCACACATTCAGTTACAGCCAAACATACGAGTTTGTTTTCAAATGTTCAATTTGAATCACATTTCTTACAATCGGTATACGTACCATGAAAAAACCAAACAATATCTTGGTTGAAAAAACCATTGTACTTTTGGCTCAGTGCATTGTATATAATAATATATACTATATATATGTACATACACACAAATTTACCTATTGTTTACAATGTTTGTATGTGTCGCAATGTTTCATGTTGTATAAATATTTCGCCAAGTCTTTATTGCAACAGAAACTGGATCAACAAAATATTTTACAGACAACAATAACAAAGCAATATCTAAATGAACGAACCCAAAACGAAGCGAAGAAGATGCGGCGTTGCGTGGCGGCACGAAAATAACTTAACTTACAGTGTAGCTATGAAGAAAGTGCATTGCGATCAATATTATTCTTAGTATGCAAGGCGTGTAGAAAACTCAACTTACAAAAAGTGTTGTTCTAAGGAAAAAGAAAGTACCGATGCCGTGGAAGAAGTGAAGTGTGGTAAGTAGTTAGCAGAGGCAAGCGAACGGTGGCGCCTCCACAGTTTGTTGCATAATACATAAATTATGAAATTTGCGCATTTATAATCTTGTTGTTGCAACAACTTTACCGTTATTGTTGCTGATGTGCTGTTGCATACATTTCCATATGTATATATTCACGGCTTCTGCAAGGGTGGAAAGAAGAACTTCGCTGCCACCAGCGCGCCGTCGCTGATGCTTGAGAATAATACGCAAATACACTTTTTCATGCTTAACTTCCGCAATAGCTGCTGCAAAAGTATAAGAATGTATCTGTAAGTATGCGATTTTTTGTTGCTCGTTGCTTACTGCTCACTGCTTGTTGCAAGTGCAAGTTTATAGAGTGGCATCTAAGCGTAACAATTTTAATTGGTCGCATTGTGTAGTTGTTTTTCAATGCTTTTCGAGAGGTTGTTTCCATTTTTGCCGTACTTAGCTTGTTGAGCATTTCTGCTTGCAACTTTTTTCAGATGTTGTTTTTTTCTTTAAGTTTTTATGCAATGGGGGCATTGTTTATAAAAATATTAAAAAATTCAAAATGCGTTAGAAAAAGTTACGTATTCATTCATAAGTTGTTTGAGTGGAAAAGTTGAAGTCAAACTAATAAAATACGAGTGAGTCATGAACAGAAATAGAGTGGCTTAAGCAAAACTTTGCGCTGATATCATAGCTGCAATTTATCACTTAAATTAAGCTTACGACTTTTTGAAAACAGTTTTATGTACAGTTTAAGCATTTAAATATTAAGTGATACATCAAATCGACGAGTCCTAAGAGAAAAAACGTACCAGGCAGTAATAATTGAAGGGGTTAGAATCATAAGGGTCTAAGTGACATTTTTTGAAAATATAAATTATACCCGTATTTGGATAGTTAAATATAGTGTTTACGTGGTGACAAAGAGTAACATTCATTTAAATTAGTTAATTAACCTGCCTTCATTTAGGCAAGAATCATTTCAAATGCATTTACCCAGAATTTACAATAAGTAATCAACTTTAACCTTAATTAACTCAAACAAATTCCAGAACTACTTAGATCCTTTCGATTCTAAACCCTTCAATTATTATAATTAAAATAGAAGTGTCTAGGAATTCGAACTTTATGGAACGTAACCCATTGTTGTAAATAATTGAGATAAGTCCCTATTAATTCGAATAAATTAGCTATTAATATTTTCTTCCACGACCCGATATCTACATGCGTCTTATTTAATGTTAGAAAGCCAAGTAATGGAAGGTACACACATAGGTGCAATGTCACACCGGAGGCAATAGTCAAGTCCATTCATAAGCCGGGGGTTGAAACCAGCACAATAAGGCTTATTTTCAGCTTACTGCTTGACATAACTGTCATGGCAGGGTGGAGGAGCGCCGGCACTTAGCGTAGATTCACTAGAGGCACTCCGCAAGATGGTGTTCTCTAGGGAGTTAGCTTATTCGCCTTTTTCCAAAACCGGTTTAAGAGTTATTCGAAAAATTTCAAGTTGAAAAAAAAAATCGGTTCCCGATTTTCAAATTAAAAAAAAACCGTTTATCCGGTTTTATTTTATCTAGCTTTCATACGGTGAAAATGCTTATGTTGGTATGAAGTCATGACCAAAAACTACAATAAAACTATTAACAGTAAAGACAGCTATTATTTGAAAAAGAGCAAAGCAAAATAACTTAAACACTTTTTAGATCAGAGATAAAACAAATAAAAATCAGTGAAAAAATTACATTTGGTCTTATTTTAACTTATTTTCAACACTTTATTGCATTTTTTCCTTATTTTTAATACTTTATTACTCTTGCCGCCATGGTTCAATTTCCGGTCTCACCACCATCAAAAAAGTTTTTTTTTATCAAATAGCGTTCCCCTCGGCACACAATGGGAAATCTCCTATATCTTCTGCCATAAAAAAGCTTCTTCGGAGGTTGAGTAAAGGTGTAAATCTCCACACTTGTGTCACAACATCAAGAAGGAGAGCACGAATTGGAGAAGAAACGTGGCCAAACACGGGGAAAAACTTAAAGCGCCAAATACTAAAACTATTTTGAGGTTTCCTTTAAACAGTAAAACGCCTTGAGAAGTTTTAAGAGGTCAAGATTTGTATTAAGTAAAAAATCGGTTTATTCGATAAAAAAAAAGAAGAAAGTGGGCTGTCGGATGATCGCCTATGTAGATGAAGTGGCACTTTTGGTTAGGGGCCGATTTTTAGATACCCTTTTTGATCTGTACAAAGGTACCCGTTGTTACCCTTCCATCCATCAGACTTGTGTGTCTGCAGATCTTAAACAGGGTCAAGTACCCAGACTTGATACTGGGTAGGAAGCTGTCATGGAAACCTAGGATTGAAATAAAGGCAAGAAAGGCGGAGGTAGCCGTGTACTGCTGTAGGCGAGTTATTTGTAAGAGGTGGGGTCTTCCGCCCAAAGTAATTCATTGGCTCTGTGAAACGGTAGTTAAGCCTATCTGGGTTTACGGAGCACTTGCCTGGTGGAACTTACTAGAGAAGGCTACACCTGTAAAGCAACTAGAGTTTGTACAGCCGATCGCCCACTCCGCAGGATTGTCGCAGCAGGAATCACTATTACGCTCATGGAACCAGGTATTTAACTGGCTCGAAATCTGGACACTCTGGAGTTCTGAAGAGCTTAAACTTCGTCCCTGAACAGATAGATTACTACACCCTCGAACTGACTTTCAGCAGCTCCACCTTTACCTATATGCCATCAAGAGAGAACTAGAAAGGGGGTGTTTACTGGAAAAGGGTAGGGGTAAACTTCTAAACGGATGGATCAAAACTGTGCGGAAGGATTTGTGCAGGTTTCTTCTCCATCAAAAATTTGTTCGGGTTTCCGTACTTCTTAAGTGTCTTTCAGGCGGAAATATCTGTGATCAAGGAAGCGGTAGACTCCCTGCAAAGGAATGCCATGCTAGTTAGGGAGGTTAGCATATACAGGACAGTCAGGCAGCCATTAGGGCGCTGAACGCTATGATGTTGCGTCCGCAATCGGCAAGGGAATGTCTGACCTCCCTCACGTCGGTGTACTTATTAATAAAGTGACATCGCGGGAAACCGCGTGTCTAATGACCTGGCAGGGAAATGCACCTTTAAACCGTTATTTCTAGATATGGAGTAACTACGGCTGTCCCTGTCCTCCTGCGGTACACTCTTGAACGGTTGGGCCTCGTGTAAGCTCAGCGAACGCTTGGCTAACTTTAGGACATGCGCAATTTCCAGATCATTCTGGTATGGGATGGACCGGGACAGTCCAAAGAGGTCCTTAACCTTGCGAAGTCTTAGTGTCCGCTAGTGGTGGTGGTTCTAACAGGCCATTGCGCGATTTGTATTCACGCGGTAAGAATAGAAATCTCAACTGATCCCATATGTATCAGTTGTAAAGAGGATGATGGGGTGGAATCACATCAACGCTTTCTAAATGAATGCCCGGCTTTCGCTGGGCTAAGATGGAAACATTTTTCCCCCCACTTCTTAACTAACCCTGAGCTCACAGCCATATGACATCTCACAGGAGGAAGTAAGACCATTGGTAAGGCGCATGTCATCGAGAGCGATTAGTAATCCTTATGGTATCACAGCCTACTATTCTTACACTATGTATTACGAGGGTTCTTGTCTTCAGTTGTTTCAACCTAAACTAAGAATTTTGACTTTACAAACTGTTTCTGCTATTCAACGCCATGTTTGCATTGGTCAGTGCAAAAGTTCTTATCAAGCTCCATGATGCAGTCGTGCTCCTTGATGTTGTCATACAGGGGGAGGGACGTTCAGTTTTACGCCGAATCCGAACGGCGATTGTATTTTTATGAGAAGTGCTTTTTCATGGCAGAAATACACTCGGTGGTTTGCCTTTGACTGTAGAGGTGCGATCGCTATTCAAAGAAGTTAGGGTATTAGTTACATATTTAGAAACAATAATAATAAATAAAACAAAAGCGTTTCCAAATTTGCATACAAACTTTCACGTTCTCGTGGTCTACATATGTATACCGCTGCAGCGACTTTTCACGACTTCGCCTTTTATTTAATTCTAAATATTGCAAATATTGTCATAGCATATTAGGCTGTGATGCAACACTCACTTCTGTTTAGAATGGCAAATTTTTATCGAAATATTTACTTAGCTAGAGGAGACTATTCTATTTTATTTGTAGTAAATAAATGCTTATAATGAAAAAATATGAACGTGCCATCAAATGCTGACCTAATAAAATTCAAACAAACTGTGTAAATAAGTTTTCGAGCAAATGAATCTGTTGCTGGTAGCTTTACGTGAATTATTTGTTTTATTTATTTCAATCTGAGAATTATTGACGTTTTCATATATCAACCTGTATTTATGCAGATATTTATGTGATTTGTGGCGCACACTATAAATTCGAGGAAAAGCTAGGCCAAGCACTAGCAAATGTGTTAGCGCCAAATACTTACCTAACTATTTTTCATATACAAATATATAAATACATACGTGGTTTCAAATTTTATACCGCTGAATCCGTCTTGGAGGGAAATGTACAAGAAGTTGACGGATATTGATACTAATCTTATAGAGAAGCGGTCGAGCCGTATGAGAGGTTTAGATCGATTTTCGCCGAAGATGGGTCTTGTACTTAGATAGATGAATTGCGTGGCCTACTTGGTATGAAGCAGATTTTCAATTTGTGTTTGCAAGAGGTTATCGGTAGGCCCAACTCAAATGCAGAATTCTCCGCTAATATTTTTGACAGTCTCCTTGTCAGCTTGTCGGTCGCGCACTTACCAGGGACCCATACAATGGTTAGAAGGGATTCGATGTCAGCTGGTTGAGAATCCATGTGCACTCCGTGGAAGTTATTCCGTTGGATTTAAATATTTAAAGATTTAATGGCAGCCTAGCTAGATCTCAGTAGGCGGTCTGAAGGTGCGGAGGCTGGCAGCCATGGGGCGTCTCCTTTATTGCTGTTATTTCTACCTGAAAACGCTACAGTTGTGAGCTAAACAAAAAACTGAGGTTAAGTGAGAGTCAATTGGAGTGAATTCCGCTACCTACCTTGTTGCTAAGTTTAGAGCATCTGCTTGGACAGCCGTCGATCCGTAGTCAAGATCGTCGCACCTAAACTTACATTCCTCTGTGATATTAGTAAGGATAATTTATCTTGGAGAAGGATAATTTTAGATCAAAGATGGAGTCAGTGGAAGGATAAAAGCAGAATATAACGTCTAAATAGCTAGACAAGGTAAACATTATTTTGAGTATTACGTGAATTTCTGTCGTATTGTTTGTATAACAAGTGCATCGACGCTCTCTTTGCTGTTCACAGGATTTGCTTTTGTATTGTCTTGCAGTCTTACATGGAATATCCGCGAATAATAAATGCAGACGTCAATCGTTCTTCACTAAATGCCAAAGTTGGCGTTGTATAGTCATCCCTTTATATATAGGTGTTCAAAGGGTATGTTAGCTACAATTGTTTTTTATATCTTGGAAACATCCGATTTTCGTGATCCGATGGCTAGCGGATTGCCAATAAGTGATCGTGGGGCTAACGGAATGACCGACTCGAGTTTTCCATGATTGATTTCTCTGTTTCATAATCTCATGTACAAATAGTCCAGGGGTTTATTGTCCAACTTCAAAGCCTACAAAGACGAGTTCAAAGAAGTAAATGCATACATACATACATACAAACAGTAGAAGTCCTCAATTCATAGTATACATAAATGGTACTTTAAATTATGACCATTGCCTTTTTCCTCGCAGCTTACTTGCTTCAATGTATACAAAATTGAACATTTTGCAGTCGCTTATATGTTCCACTACGTTTGATTTGCCCTGCAAGGAACTTAAATATAGTTACGTATCCATCTATGATCTCCGTTCAATGCGTTTTCTGCTGTCATAACTATAACTGGAACACTGTGTCAATGTATCACACATACATCTGTATGTGTCAAATGTTATTGTCATATCGTTTATTTTTACAGCATTGCCCGAAAAGCACAAACACAAAGAAAGCGAATATTCCAAATATGACACAACTAAAAATAAATATGAGGGAACATGACAACCAAATAATGCTTTTTTGCATTTATTTTTTATTTACCATCCAAAGAGCAAACGATTCTATATGGCTCCATGCGTTGAAGACAACACGCTTTGCCGCTATTATGCTGAAGGCACTTCCTTGCACCCCACTCCTGTTATGCGTGTTATTTTTGCCGCTGATACAATTTTTGTTATTTGAGGGCAACTTTTAATATTGTTGCTATTGCCGCACATAAAAATGAAACATGAGCATCGCAATTTCGGACCACCATATGTGGTAATACTGCAGCGATTGTCGGGCGACCCAGCAACAGACAAACAGATGTGCCAAAGTTTTTGTAAGACACAGCCGTAGCCGCACCGTGAGTAGTAAAAGTATTAAACTCAGAAATGGCGTCATAGCATTAAATTAAAAGCCCAGCCGAGATTTTACGGAAGCATTAAAACATATCCTTAAACCGCTTCGGTGTTTTGGTGAATTCATTCAGGCATAGCTTCTGATTTTTATTAAAATTAACTTCAGCAGCTCATTTCGCGCTTAAGCATACCTACTTCCCCAGTACGTTTTGTCAACGAAAAATAGAATCAGAAAATTTTCAGAAAAATGGCTGAAAACGTACCCTTTTCAAAATGATTTTCGATACTTTCGTAGAGCTAATCCGCGTTTCATCCACTTTTTTTCCCGTTTTCGGATTAATTTTCGGATATTTTCTGGCAGGGCTGTTCTCGTAACAAGCGCAGCAGCTTCGCGCACGTGTATAGGCTACTTATTTTTTGGAACTTCACAATCACACTGTGAAAGAGGGAATTAACAGGATTTTAGAGGCAGTCAGAACGAACTTATAAAAAGTTTGAAAACTTGAGAATTTTTTTGTTTGCATCTTGCCGAAAGTACCGACGTAGTGGGACTTAATGTTCTTCTCCTGTTAGTGAGGTACCCATTCGTAATGCAAATCGAAGAAGAACTTTTGATGAACGAAGTACTTGAGACTTACGCCACTAGTGACGAAATTTTTAAAGCTAGCGACAAATTTGTACAGAAAAATTATTTGAAATGGACCAAGTGTGCTGATATTTGGAGTAGTTGGAAAAACGAAAGGAGCGATGTCTGGGATGAAGCAAGGGGCGGAAAACGCTACGAGAAGTCACTGTGTGATCCGTCGGTGTTCCTTGGCCACTAGGAAGATGCCGCCACTAGACTCTTAATACCCATATTGGATGACGCTGCGAACATAACAGAGGCCTGCGGAATTAAAATACATCTTTGGCTTTTTTCTAGCACGTCGAGATTTTTTTATTGGTGACATGTATATTTTAGAATTTCTAGCAATTTGCATGAAAACCCCATAAATAAACAAAGTAAATCAGAAAAACGTATGTAACTACGAATTTAACGCCAAGAAAATTGATAATAGCCGGTTTTACCAGCAATTTAAATGGAAAATGATTGTTTATTTTCGGTCAATTTCCATATAAAATTCCAAAAACTAAAATCATTTTTCACTTAAATTTAAGCGTTAACTTGGAAGGTTTAGAAAAAACCATTGTCGAATATTTTCCCAACATTGACTGTGAGGATGTCTACAGCTGGATAACAAACCCGTTTTCATGTGACCCGAAAAGTAAACCTACTGGGATGACAAATTTAACTTTTGAAAACCTTCTGGACATCAGTGAAGACAGAACTTTGAATATTAAATACTACGAAGGGAGCCAAGATATTTCTGGATGCAAGTGTATGCCGAAAATACTGCTGTCGGCAAGATTGCATTAAAAATTCTAGTGACTTTTACTTTTACATTTATATATGAGACTGCATTTTCAACAAATGCTTACTTAAAACAAATAATTTTTAAGCAAAAAACAAAACCGACTTCAATTCTCTTTTACAAATTTGAGATTATTAGTTATCTCTTCATGATCCAATGATCGGATTTAAACCAAATTAGAATGGCACCGCCTGTGGGTAACACCTTTCCTCTAAAAAAATAATCATAGTAATTAGTTATCGTGGTCCAAAACACCAAACAACAAATATTAGCAAAAAATAAAAGGAAAACAACCAAGTTTGGTTGGAAACAACCAATAGTGGCAACCGTGCGCCGGGAAGGTAAAGTTCGATTTCGCTCGAACGTATACTTTTTTATGGTGTTCTTACACGATATGTATTTGCATGTGTACATGCCACTTTTTACATATGGAAATGCCGACATATCGTGTAAAGGCAAATTAGATTTGTTTCTGTACAAAGCAGATGCACTTACATACATACGAAATAGAAATGTTTCTATTTTCATCTGACACACAGATAGAATTATCTGAGGTTAGTTTATTTCATTTTCGTTTTTTAAATAGTTAAATAGACTGTGAATTTGACAGACATAGGCAATTACATACATATCGTGTAAGAACACCTTTACTTGTTTGTATTAAAAATGAACAGGAAAGAATGTTACTCATACGCCATGTACACTTTATTAACAATCTTTGGTAGTTTCATTTTGTCGTAAAGAAAGAAAATCGTTATTTTTTTTAAGTTTTCCCATATTAAAGCTTGAGTTTTTTAATTTTTTAATAAAGAAAAAACAAAGAATCTGGAGTGATTAATGAATTTCTCCG
Organism: Rhagoletis zephyria; assembly: GCF_001687245.7. NCBI lineage: Eukaryota > Metazoa > Arthropoda > Insecta > Diptera > Tephritidae > Rhagoletis > Rhagoletis zephyria. Next base: position 932,184 of record NW_016157094.1, read on the forward strand.
AAACTATCAGGCTCATCGAAAAGTGAGGTATACAGTCGAAAAATTGGAATGCATATCCTTTTTCTACCAAGAAAATATTAAAAACTACGGTTGCACGAAAAGGTGCATCGCAATGTAAGCGAGCGGATGATATGTAGTTTGAAGCTACAAACAAAACAAAATCTAACTCAAGTTTTTTTTACGTTATCTCTACAGCTGCTGTAGCCGAATGGATGCGTGTTCAACTGCCGTGTTGTTGGACTTTAATTTTTACTTTCTCTATTCTATTTATAGTTTCGTAAAGCGACATGTGGCACGTTACTTTCGTATGACATCGCTGTGGAGAAATTCTTGCATCTTTTCGTGTGTATGTTATAGGGGCTATCCATTACTTTTGTATTCCCTTTCTCACTGGGTATATGCGGTTGTAATTTATATTAAATTTGTTTAATTGGTTTTTAAGATATACGTGATTAAGTGGAATTACTTTGTTTTATGCTTAATAACGGTAAATTTAAAATATCAAAACTTGTCCATAGAAAAGAAATTTACTCGATTTTCGGAACCACCGAGAAATTCTACATAGAAATTGGATAGTGGAACCCGGTGAACAAAAAAAAAAAAAAAACATAAATTTGGGATCCAGTGTAATTATACAGAGTGTCGTTATAAGTGGGCAGTGTCACGCTCATTTACCAAAAATTTGCTGTAATCGTAGTTCTTGCTAAGAAATTATTCTAAACGTCAATAATGAGTAAAGAAGTTTCAGTAGTTCCTGATTTATCGCCGATTGCGGGATTGTGTGAACCTCCGTAATATTGTATATGTGCGTGGTTATTATTGGAATTTAAAGATGTTCAACCATTTCCTATGACGTACCAACTCTATCAATTTTGATAGAAATGGCTTAGCCGATTTCTCTTTTCACTCCCTTTAAGCTGTTACAAACATCTGTTATGCGACACTAGTATCGATGCATACTTTTATTGCTTACTGTTGGTATACACATGTGCGTACAAATGCAATTGTTTATATTTCATATCTGCAATAAATGCTGACACCGCTAACACGAGCACGCCAACGCACACTTGTACTCTACACATACTATCCATACTTACTCACCAACGAATCCGAACTAGTACTCTTTAACTGAATTTACCACCTTCATAGTATACAGGGTGTCCCAGAAGTAACGTGCCAAACTTTAGGGGAAGGTAGGTGGGGGGGTGAGCTCTCTGATAAACAAAAAATTTTCAGGTAAAAGTGTCACCGTTTTTGAAATATTTACATTTTTTTGAATTAAAAAAAAAAATCGTGCCTTTTCATGTGTTTTCTTTAACTGCAACTACAAACCGGGCAATAGTTAGTAAATTTTTTATGTAAAATACTTCCATACTCCATACTCAAATGCAATGTAGTTAAAATATATTAAGGAACCATCATAAAATTAGGACTATTTCTGGATTTTTAACTTTTTGATATTTTCTTCCCCAACTTTGACTATCTCGGGTGAAAAAAAAAATGTACTGAGCTATAACTTTACATTACATAAGAAAATTGCTCATTTAATAAAGATTTCAGAAAGGTGCCACACTTACTGTTTTGATTAGAACAAAAAGTTATAGCCGCTTTTGTGGGTAAAGGACTGAGACACGCTAGAATGTGTTTAATAGATTTAAATTGAATTTGCTCTTGTTACCGTCAAATGACATGCTAAATAGTACAAAGGTACATAATTACTTGCTTCTGACATTATTTTATGTTACTTACCGGTATTCGTACTAGAGTCTATAACAAGGGCTATATCTATCAATATTTTGTGTGAAGGATGGGTTCACGTTAAATTAAATATCCATGAGTTGTTTGAAGAAAAATTTATTCATTTATTGATAAAATATGCTCAAATTGGCGACCTTCTACTCTAATACAAGCTCGGCACCTTTTAAGAAAAGACGCTTTTAGAGATCTTAAACTCAATTGGGCTATCTCAGCAGCAGTTCCATTTATTTGTTCCCGCAAATGCTCTTCGTTTTGAATTGTTTTTGAATAAATTTTGTCCTTAAGACAGCCCCAGTAGAAAAAAGCGAATGGATTCAGGTCTGGCGATCGAGCGGGCCACGTGATTGGCCCGTATCGTCCAATCCATCGGCGAGGATAAGTTTCGTCTAAATGAGCTCTTAATTCACGCCCGTAGTGAGCAGGGCACCCGTCATTTTGCAGCCATAGTCTTCGCCGCAGGTTTAAGGGTACATCTTCCAAAAGAGTTGGAAGCCGTTCCTGAAGGAACTCTAAATAACTGTGAGAGTTGAGCGTTGGCGGCAGTTCCACAGGTCCCAATATCTGACATTTAAAAATACCGCACCATAAATTTATTTTGTACCGGTACTGCGAACGATCTTCTCTCATTTCGTGAGGATTGTCTATCTGCCAACTGTGAAGGTTATGTAAATTAAAATAACCATCACGTTTGCATGATGATTCATCGCTCCAAATTATTTTATTAAAAAAGTTGGGGTCTGATTCATGCATTCGCAACATTTCACGGCACAATCTAACCCTCGACAGGTAATCTCTTTCCTGTAGAGTCTGAACACGTTGAATGTGGTAGGGATGAAATCGATGGTCTTTTAAAGCTTTGTGAACTGTAGTTTTTGGTATTCCCGTCCGTCTTTCCATCATTCTCACTGAAGTCGATGGACCTAGTTCCACTTCCTCTAACACAGCTTCAACATCTACCGTTGCAGGACGTCCTGTTTCGCCGCCACGCCTTCCAGGTATGCGACCTTAAAAAAGTGAAAAATGATAGTTAACAAGCAAGCAAACAAGAAAGGTGTAAAAATCACTTACCTTCATATATTTCTCTATGGGTCCGGGCGAATACTTCACGACCCGGATGTCGACGATTGGGGTATCGCTCTGCATAGAGTCTTTGAGCAGCTCTGGCATTACAGCAAGCTTCACCGTAAATTAGGTGAATATCCGCATATTCATGCGACGTATACTGCGTGTTCTCTGTCATAGTATTAATAACACAATGTTCGAAGGGTCCAATTTCACAAAATCCACTTTCACTAATTCCGGTAAGTAACATAAAATAATGTCAAGAGCAGGTAATAATGTACCTTTGTACTATTTAGCATGTCATTTGACGGTAACAAGAGCAAATTCAATTTAAATCTATTAAATACATTCTAGCGTGTCTCAGTCCTTTACCAACAAAAGCGGCTATAAATTTTTTTTTTTTATTCGAAACAGTAAGTGTGGCACCTTTCTGAAATCCTTATGAAATGAGCAATTTTTTATGTAATGTAAAGTTATAGCTCAGTACATTTTTTTTCACCCGAGATAGTCAAATTTGGGGAAGAAATTTTCAAAAAGTTAAAAATCCAGAAATAGTCCTAATTTTATGATGGTTCCTTAATTTATTTTAACTACATTGCATTTGAGTATGGAGAGGCAACTATCTGGAAGTATTTTACATAAAAAATTTACTAAGTATTGCCCGGTTTGTAGTTGCAGTTAAAGAAAACACATGAAAAGGCACGATTTTTTTTTAAATTCGAAAAAATGTAAATATTTCAAAAACGGTGACACTTTTACCTGAAATTTTTTGTTTATCTGTGAGCTCACCCCCCACCTACCTTCCCCTAAAGTTTGGCATGTTACTTCTGGGACACCCTGTATACTCATTGCAAAGGAGCCCACATACACTTAGTGAAAGTATCCTTCGACACCGTTTGCCTTGTTTACTTTGTTGTCGCCTGTTGAAGCTATTTTTTTTATGGAGGTGGCATGGCTTTTGTGCTTACGCCAACGCTTTTGCAACTGACATACATACATATATAAACGTTTCTTCATACTCGTATAGGCTTACATACATATCTATGCAAAAATGTTTGTACATATACATGTATGTCAGTGGCAACTTTATGCTTCATAAAAACTGCAATAATAGAACACATTATCAGCCATTCAGCTTGGCATCAGCCATCAATCTACCCCAACAAGAATATTTGTTTGTTATTAAAAAAGAGGAACTTTATGAGTTACACACGTAGTTAATACCATGGTAGAAAAAAGAGCATAGTTTCATGAAATTTTTTCTTTAGCCTTAATAACTAAGTATCTGACATAAATGCTTCTTTTGACTTTGGCTAAATTAAAAAAAAATTATAAAAAGTGAGCCGCGCATTAAAAATCTGTCGCAATAAAAGGGCGAACTTCAAGGATAACGACGAAAAAAAATAAATCCGCATATTTACTCTGAGCATTTTACAAAACAGCAATATACCTTAAGATACGACTATAAAAACAAGTAATTTTTAGCAAAAAAAAGACCGACTTCAGCTCTCATATAAAAAAAATATAGATATATATATCTCATGATCCGCTGATCGGATCTTAACCAGATTAGTATAGGACCACCTCTGAGACATTGCCTTTCCGATGCCAAAAGAATTTTCGAAATCGGTTGACGTGGTCCAAAGTTATGCGGTAACATACATAAAAAAAAAAAAAAAAAATATTCCGACGAACTGATAACCTCCTCCTTTTTTGGAAGTCGGTTAATAATGTGCTAAAACTGGCTCTTACCCGCGTCTACATCGGAAGGCATTTCCAAATGTAAGTAATAGTTTTAATAAATATGTATTATCGATTATTTGACTGACAAAGTTACATTCGTACGATTTTTTTAGAACATCAATCAACTGTCCACTAAATAACAGAAAAACACTTGGTTTTCTTAGATTGTGTGATTATACATGGTCAAATCAAAGCGTTTAATTATTATTAACCGACTTCCAAAAAAGGAGGACGTTATCAGTTCGTCGGAATCTTTTTTTTTTTTTTTTTTTTTTTTTTTT